>NC_054083.1:10284606-10457106 GCF_017562075.2 Anopheles merus
TTTCGTTCTCTTTGTCTGTCGGGTATCCTTTCTCGTCACACAGTTGGCTTTCTTTCTCTCGCTCCGACTCTCTCATGGAGGCGGAGCCGATGGATGAATCGGAGGAGGGCTTTACTACAGTGAAGCGAAAATGTTCTGATCCAGGACAGAATGCGAAAAAAAAGGCTAGTAACGAGCCCTTACCTTCAACGTCCCGTGATCAATTGATGGGTCAATCGTTGAAGGGGAATCCCAGATTCCGTGCGTATCCCGCATCTTATAACGGGATACATGATGTATTTTTCATGCCGAAAACTAAACAGCTCTATGTAAGAGCAATTACGGCATCTGTTTATAAAAAATATCCTGGTGTCTTAGACATTATTCGCCCGCGTCCAAACAAGCTGCGGGTCACCGCAAAAGACCGGATGCAAGCCAATGCTATTGCGGCCGATCCGTCCTATACGGAGGATTACCGGGTATATATTCCCGGTGGATTGGTGGAAGTCGTCGGTGTCATTGATGACTTAGATTACCCCTTAGAGGACATCCTAAAGTACGGACAAGGGGCTTTTCTGCACCAATCTTCCCCTCGGGTAAAGGTCCTTGAAGTTAAAAAACTTTACGCTTCAAGTGCGGTCGATGGAAAGAATGTGTTCCGTGAGACTTCCTCACTCCGGATCACCTTCGAGGGTACAGTCCTGCCAAACACGCTGTACATTGAAGGACTCAAAATGCCCATCCGTCGACCATTTGTGCAAAAAATAGCATGCTGCACAAAATGTAGCCAGATTGGACATTCAGAGCCTTACTGCACAAACTCCGTGAAGTGTGGCAAATGCAAGGGATCGCATTCAACATCCGAATGCAAGGCCGAAACCCAGAAATGCATTCACTGCAAGCAGGAATGGCACGAAATGTCGTTGTGTTCTGTGTACCGAAAAAAACAATAAGAACACAAACGGGCCGTCTTGCAGAATACAAGAGGATCGTACGCCGATGTTTTGAAGTCGACCTCAAGTGTGAATCCGTTCGATAACCTTTCCCTATTGGAGGGTAATGAACCGTTGCCCAATCTGGCACCATTAAATGGAGTTAAAAGATTGGTACCCGTGTTGTATGCAAACAAAAAGACAATAAAAAAAATTATTAAAGCTTCACCCAAAAAGGCACTTGATAATTGATTGTACAGTCATTATATCTATATATCCCATATCCACCTCTCACTTCCGCATTCTCCTTCTTTCTTACATTTTGTTTTGTTTAATAAACAAAAAATTGCTTAGCTTGCTTGAATGCAATCTATTTCGTTTACAAGATTTAATGTCGCCTTCCTTTGAAAAAACCCTTTCGCATGGCACAGAAGAGGCTGGGATGCAAAGAGTGCGAATCATTAGGTCGTATAATTTCGGATATTTGTTTTTGTGTAATTTCCACCATTCAAGAATGTTGTCCGCTCTAGTGTCAATGGCTCAGCCAAGTAATTGTCTAGTTCCTTCTGGGTTTCAGTTCGCGTATGTAAAATAACTTGGGAATCATTTTGTTCGGTATCGAAATCTTCCTAAATACTATCGGTAATAAGATCCTCACTAATTGCATCTTCAGTTTCGTTAACAATTTGTAGTTGAAATTCATTGGTTTGTGTAGGCAATGTGTCTAGTCGTAGCAGCTTTGCTGAAATTCTGTGTCGCTTTGGAATCCTTTTTGTTTAAACCGGGGGTCCAAAATGGTGGTTTGCTTAACAATTTCCATGTCTATGTAAACAAATTTTTCATGTAATCGATCACTCAATAATTTGATTAATTTTTTCTCCTCATTCGTTTCACAATTTGAATTGCATTCTAATTTCTTTATCATCAAAGATGTAATTACACGCTTTTTGCACAACGTTACTGTTTGTTCAGCAGAAATTTCTTTAGTTACTAAATTTAAAAAAAAACTCATTCTGTCCCCAACCACGAAGCGAATCAGACGTGATCGATACGCGCTCCAAGTGGATGGATTTTTTTGCCGGACAACAAGCCACTGACCTCGACCATACGCACTGCAAGGGAATACGTGCGAGAACGATCGGAAAGCGATCTGTGCTTAGTGTATAGTGCGTACTGTGTGTAGTGCGTAGAGTTGTGTGCAGCGCGTGTATACGCGCTGCGTGTGTACTGTTGTGTAGGTTTGTGAGTGTAGAGCGCATTCGTCGGACAGGTGCGTAGCGCTCGTTCGTCGTGTACTCTCGCTCTCGTGTCTCTATTTGTGGTAAGTGATCCTCTCTTGTTTACCTACCCTACTAGCAAAGAGAATGTAAAAGTGTGCGTCTTTCAGGCGAGGGGCATGTAGAAGCAGGGGGAGACGGCTGGAAATACGCGGAATTGCTCGGAGGCGAGAGCGTGTTTTGGTTTCTACACAGTTTTTGCACTCACACAACTACATATGTGTGAATGTGTGCGTTCACTTTCAGCCTGCGCGCTCAGTTTGGTGTGCTCGTCGTTGCATGTGCGTTCCTCCGTCTCGCCTTTACAACTTTTGATCGCAGTACCCCGAGCTTTCTCACTCTGACTTACGTGAATAAATTTTCAGCGACGCAGACAAGTTGACACTTCGAAAATTTTCTATCTTTAATCCACTAGCGTCTGCGTGAAACAAGTGTTTTCAATAGTGTTTATTTTAGCTTTCGATGTTTAAAGTTTTGCTAGTTATACAATGTTTTGTGAAATATGTGAAATGCTTTAAGGAGTGTGCAACTACGTTTTAACAAAGTGCAGTGTTTGTGAACAAAGGTAAGAAAAAGTAACGTGAGTTTTTGTTTGTTACTTGTTGTACATTTCATATTGTTTGTTGTTGTTGTTAAAAACGTGTTATTTGTACCCCTCTGGTACCTGGTTTGTCGTATCATATAAAAACTCTGGTACACGAATAAGGGTACGATGTTTATTTGTCCTTAGTTCTATATTTTTACCTAACAAAGTATCGGTTATTATCCTTACCTTGTCATAAAAAATACCTGTCAAAGTATCGGTATATCGATTGTTTTACCTTTTATCGTGCTTATAAAAACAAACACATACTGTACTTCTGTCAATTCTATTCGGGCAGTCACTTCATTAGGAGTTGAACATTCGTATTCCCTTTAAACATTTTTGTGTTGTCAAATTGTAATAAGTCAGACTGAAGATATATTTTGCGAGCTTACGAATACTGTATTTTGCCTAGATTTTAACTATGGAGAATCGTGAAATTGATAACCGTGAAACTGAGAACAGTGAAAATAGTGAAAATCGTGATTCTGAAAAAAGGAAGCGTGGAACATGTTCGGAAAACAGGATGCGTGAAAAAGGTTCAGATAAAAGGATGCGCGAAACGGGTTCGATGTATAAAATAATCAAAAATATGAACAAGCGATACGAAGCAGAAACGTTTGACGATAGTAGCAGCAGTAGGTCCGATGACCTACAGAGCCAAAATATGGCATCGCCGGATGCAGAGATCCCTAGTGTTTCAAATATTCCGTCAACAAGTTACCAAGAATGTATCAGCTACCCAGTTGAAGAGCAGATCGTTGAAGAAGAATACATTGGTGATTGGATAATTTTCGACGAGTGTGACAATATAGAAAGTTATGAAAATATAGACGACACCGAAAACATAGAAGAGACAGGCTCCGATAGTGCACAGCAAACCGCACCAACTAACAGTGAGGCGATGGCGGAACGACTCAGAATTTGGGCTTTGAAAACGTATCAGACGCATACGGCTCTCAACGGACTGTTAGAAATATTACGCGATACAACCAGTTATAAGCTGCCCAAAGATGCACGAACACTGCTTAGAACAAAGCAATGTGGACGAGAAATAAAGCAAATAGCAGGAGGAGAATTTTGGTATCCAGGAATAAAAGCAGCTCTTGTGAAACAATTTGGTAATGTTCAACCAAGAGTCAACAAATTTTCATTAAACTTCTCCATCGATGGACTGCCATTACACAAAAGTTCTCGTAAGCAGTTTTGGCCAATATTAATGAGCATTGAAGAGATGCCCGAGGTTCCAGTATTAATGGTTGGAAATTTTTTGGGGGAATCAAAACCCGCAAGCCTGAAGGAATACCTTGAACCTCTAGTAAATGAGCTCAACGAATTAATGGAGACTGGCATTGTAATAGCCAATAAGCTGATCACAGTACGCGTTTGGGCTTTCATCGCTGACTCACCTGCACGAGGTTTTATTAAAGGTAGGTTGTTGAAAATCTAGTACAAACGACAACATGTTTATTTAAAAAAAGATGCCTATTACGGTCCAGCCAAAATTGTGACATGTATAACTAATATTACCTTTCTTTTTGTCTTTTTTTTCAGGAGTAGCATACTTCAATCACAAAAATAGTTGCCAGAAATGTACCGTTGAAGGAAAATTCAACAAAACTGCAAGAGTGATGTGTTTTCCCAACATAGACGCACCGCCGAGAACGCACGAAAACTTTAGGAACTGTAACTACGGCGAACATCACAGGGAAACAACGCCACTTATTAAGCTTCTCCATTTCGATATCATCAAGAATGTTATTATTGCAGATCTGTTGCATCTGATTGACTTCGGAGTTACACGAACGTCAATAAACGGCTGGAAATCCGGCAAGTTAGGTAGTGGTCCGAAATGGAGTAAAGAAACAATTGATAGGATCAATAACATTCTTGACAAGGTGGAAATTCCTTTAGAGTTTCACCGCAAATTGCGTAGTATTGAAGATACCGGTTTTTGGAAAGCCAGTGAATTCAATATGTTTTTGAACTATGCTAGTTTCATAGTGTTGAAGGAGGTGTTACCAAAGAACAGTATGAACATTTCATGTTATACTTTAGTGCGATAAGACTATTCTCTTCTGATTCTTACAAAGAACATTGGCCAGCTGCACATATTATGCTTAAACAGTATGTTGTACAGTATGGTACTATTTACGGGGAACATCGGATAACCAGTAATGTGCATAATTTATTGCATGTTTTCGAAGATGTGAACAAATTTGGACCACTTCCTAAATTTTCTTCGTATCGCTATGAAGCTAAATTACAGGATGTGGGTAAAACCCTACGAAATGGACATAAGGTTTTGGTGCAGACGGCGAACAGGATATCTGAACAGATTCCAACACGCTCGTCAAGCAGTGAAAATTCACCTTTTCCTTACATTGAATCTAAAAGTAATGGTGTAGTTGCACACGTTAACTCGATTATTACTCTTTATCCCAGTAAGCAATCCAATTGGTTTTTAACTCACGATGATTATATAGTTCAATATACCAAAAGCTTACACGCATTATGATATGAAAAAATTAAACAGATTTTGGTATGTTTGATAATTTTATTTCTATATGTTACCCGTATCCGTTGAATTCACTTATATAATAAAATAGTAATTCATTTAATCATAGCTCATAGCTTTAACAAATATCGCAGTTTCCATCATAAATATTCAGTCTTTTTACGGCTATTTAATTTTTCTTAGCCTATTGGAAAATAAATCATTTTTGTTGTGCAACAAGAGAAATGTTAAACATGCAGCCTTTTTTAAGATTTCGCTAACATAGTTCAAAGGTTAATATTTGTATATACATCACAGTTCGTTCAGTTTACTTCATCTTATTGTACTAATTCTCTATTGTCTAATATTTAGCTTGAATAGCTTAAATGATAATATTTGTATATACATCACAGTTCGTTCAGATGACTTCATCTTATTGTACTAATTCTCTATTGTCTAAAATTTAGCTTTAATGACTTGGAAGATAATATTTGTATGTACATCACAGTCCGTTCAGTTGACTTCACCTTAATGTTAATTTCGGTTAATGGTTAATTTCGCTTGCGTTTCGTTGCAGTTGTTTTAAATTCATTTAAGTTCGTTCTAGCCGGTGCATGTTTCAATTTACCTTGAATGTAGGTCTCAACATAAGCATAATCGACCTCTATGCCAAAGTGATTTGTTGCTATTGATTGAAAAAGCCGTAGCACATTTTTAAATTCACTAAATTTGTGTTTCGGTTCTGGGTTACCTCTTCCCGACCAACTGCATGTAGCAAAAAAATTTCTGTCGAAAAGTCTATCAAGAGCTTGATGTATCCTACTATTTGAATCTTCAGCATTTATATCAGCATCTATGCGCTGAGTTGTTGCATAGAAAAAATGCTTGTCATTTAATTTGCTATCCAACTCAGCTAATTCATCAATAGTTTTGATTTTTTCTATGTCAAGCGAAAGCGCGTTAAGCCGTGCATTTGCCATAGGTTTTAAGATATTGAACATATCACTAATCATAACAAACATTTGTGAATTTCTTGTTTCTGTTTTTTTACGATTTGCACGACACAAGGAACAGCATGTGTGTACTCGTTCGCACTGCTTCTGATTTTCACCAACTGGTTCTGTTATGTTGCTGTGCTCCACTGTATCATCATATTCTATCGGTTCATCATTAGAATTTGTTCGATCAACCATATCAACGGAATCATGCTGGGTCGGCGAAACAATGGGCAATGTGCTTGTTTTTACCGTGGCCGTTTTCGACGAAGGAAACGCAGTTTTCAAGTCCGATGGCGACCCAGTAACACGAGGTAAGTTTACTGTTTCTGTTAATGAAATTTTCTTCACCGTAGACTCATCGGATGCAGCTCTGCTAGACGTCGCCAATGGCGGAATTAAATAATCGGGATAATTTAAAGCTGCAATGGTTTCTGGTGCCGCTCCCTTTGAAGCCAATACCGGTGTTTCTTGTGTAGGCGCTGCTGGTGGTATGGTCCGAATCTCGGTTTCCGAAGAGATAATTTGTATAGAAGGCATGGCGGAAGAAAGAAATGAAACTTCTGCAGCGGGCGACATTTGCTTGTTAGAAACTGCAGCGGTGTAGTGAAAAGTGGCGTTGTTGAAGTTGATCGAGGCAATAGCCCAACAGACACACTTTGCGCTGATACCGATGGTCCAATTTGCCTTATGATGGTTCCTGAAGGAAGCACACATGGTGTTTTTATATACACTGAAGGCTCAGACCCCACATAACTGGACGAGGATCGTGTTTCAGGTGCAGGCGTTACCAACGCACCATGCGAAGACACCGATTTTAAAAAGGGCTTAACCTCGGTTCCAGTATGGAATGCATCCGTTGTAGTCACTTTCACTTGACCCCCAGCGTATGATGGGACATATACTGTAGCAGCAGTTGTCGATGGCTGCATACGCCAAGCCGTTGTCGTTCCCGATTTAGCCACAGTGGATGCACCATGCGCAGACATCGAAGGTGTCACGATCCGAACCATGGTTCCAGAAGGAAGCCTAGCTAAGGTCGGCATTCCTACCGTAGGCTCAGAGTATGATGTTACTGTTGCAGTAGTCGTCGATGGCTGCATATGCCAGGCCGTACTTGTTCCCGACGTAGGCACTGCTGCTGAACCGTGCACAGATACCGTTGGTGCAGGGAAACGGATCATGTTTCCTGATGGAAACATAAATGCCCTAGGCATTCTAACCGACGAGATACTTGAAGGTACAGCAGCATACGACGAAGGCTGCAAGCCATATATTCCTCCGCTATACGTGGCTGATGTTGGTGTTTTTCCCGTCGATGCTACTACGGATGTTACAGCACCTGCCGTGGATGGTGCAATGGTCCGGATCACGGTCCCACAAGGAAGCAAAGCTGCCGTATTCAAATTAATCGAAGTAACAACGGATGAGGCAGCAGAATTCACATTGATTGCCGACGTCGATGGCTGCATTCCGTATATGTTACCGATAGAATGCGTAGTAACGGGAGACACAACTTCAGCAACACCTGTTACGGATGATTCTCGATTAGCTCGATTCACTTTGCATCTTGGTCGGCCAGTTGGTACGCTCGATAAGGGCATAACAGTTGGTCCATGCACTATAACTGGCACAGCAGGTTCCAGCGGTTCATTTTGCGATTCCACCATATTTTGGTCACAAAACAAATGCTTTGCGGGTGTCGACATCTGTAGTAAATGAATGTTTAATTAAGATATTTAACTCATTTCCTTCCTTCTAATAGTAACAAATAAAATTACTCACTTTTACTTCTTCTTACTTTCCAGGACAATATCACTGTTTTGCAAACACACAAACGATGCACGGCTGTAAAATACTATATTAGAGGTTAGTGAACATTCTTCCATGTAAACCATTAAACTAAAAGTAATTTGTAATGTTTTTCACTAACTTTTGTTTCCTTTTCCAGTTCCACTATTCAAATAACTCCGACGCGTTCAACTATTTGGCCGATATGAAATGTAAACAAAGTTTGATTTGACAGCTTTGAATAAACGCAGCAAGCTACGACACGCACACCATTGCAAGATCCGCGATGTTTCACTCACACAATGAAAGAAAACAACCTCGCGAATTCGAGAGAGCGTACCGTGTATTTTGAATGCAAACGAGAGAGCGCACTCCTCTCCCAGGGAGCGCTCCATCCGCCATTTTTAATTTCGAGCCCAAAACAACGGACTTTGGATCCGAGCTTGGGCTGGACCCCCACCACGTGTTTCTACCTACCCCTCGCCTGCAAATTTCGTTCTCTTTGTCTGTCGGGTATCCTTTCTCGTCACACAGTTGGCTTTCTTTCTCTCGCTCCGACTCTCTCATGGAGGCGGAGCCGATGGATGAATCGGAGGAGGGCTTTACTACAGTGAAGCGAAAATGTTCTGATCCAGGACAGAATGCGAAAAAAAAGGCTAGTAACGAGCCCTTACCTTCAACGTCCCGTGATCAATTGATGGGTCAATCGTTGAAGGGGAATCCCAGATTCCGTGCGTATCCCGCATCTTATAACGGGATACATGATGTATTTTTCATGCCGAAAACTAAACAGCTCTATGTAAGAGCAATTACGGCATCTGTTTATAAAAAATATCCTGGTGTCTTAGACATTATTCGCCCGCGTCCAAACAAGCTGCGGGTCACCGCAAAAGACCGGATGCAAGCCAATGCTATTGCGGCCGATCCGTCCTATACGGAGGATTACCGGGTATATATTCCCGGTGGATTGGTGGAAGTCGTCGGTGTCATTGATGACTTAGATTACCCCTTAGAGGACATCCTAAAGTACGGACAAGGGGCTTTTCTGCACCAATCTTCCCCTCGGGTAAAGGTCCTTGAAGTTAAAAAACTTTACGCTTCAAGTGCGGTCGATGGAAAGAATGTGTTCCGTGAGACTTCCTCACTCCGGATCACCTTCGAGGGTACAGTCCTGCCAAACACGCTGTACATTGAAGGACTCAAAATGCCCATCCGTCGACCATTTGTGCAAAAAATAGCATGCTGCACAAAATGTAGCCAGATTGGACATTCAGAGCCTTACTGCACAAACTCCGTGAAGTGTGGCAAATGCAAGGGATCGCATTCAACATCCGAATGCAAGGCCGAAACCCAGAAATGCATTCACTGCAAGCAGGAATGGCACGAAATGTCGTTGTGTTCTGTGTACCGAAAAAAACAATAAGAACACAAACGGGCCGTCTTGCAGAATACAAGAGGATCGTACGCCGATGTTTTGAAGTCGACCTCAAGTGTGAATCCGTTCGATAACCTTTCCCTATTGGAGGGTAATGAACCGTTGCCCAATCTGGCACCATTAAATGGAGTTAAAAGATTGGTACCCGTGTTGTATGCAAACAAAAAGACAATAAAAAAAATTATTAAAGCTTCACCCAAAAAGGCACCTCGACGTCACGACAACGCGACCCCACGCCAACCCCAGGGCTCCAAACCCCCCCGTGACGCTCGCACCCATCCACGTTCCCGTAACCCTTCCAATCCCAGCAATCTGGCGTTCCCTAGTGAACCCAGATCTTTCTCCAGGCCATCCCTCCCAAGCCTGTCAGAGATTTTACATTCTCTCCTTGACTCCCTCCACCTCCCGGAACCCCTTTCCGGGTTGATACCCCTGGCATTTCCTTTCCTAAGAGGAATGGTCAGGCAATGGTTATCAAAATGGCCATGTCTAAGTATGATGGTCCGCTTGGATGATTAATGTCTCCAATGACTACTATACTACAATGGAACTGCAGAAGTTTTTTTGGGAAAAATAGATTCTTTTAAGGTATTAATAGGGCAATATAATTGTAATGCATTTGCCCTAAGTGAAACTTGGCTCTCACCCGATAAAAATATTACCTTCCCGGGATATAATATTATTCGTCAAGATCAACATGATCCAACTAGCGATAGGCGTGGTGGGGGAGTGTTAATTGGTATTCGTAGCAGTCACAGCTTCAGCAGAATACCCCTCCCCACACCTGAGGTAATCGAATACGTCGCGATCCAGGCAAAGTTAGGGGATCTTGACGTTTATGTTGCCTCAATTTATATCCCACCGGGAGCCAATCTGGATCCAAAGAAGATCAACAAGGATCTTGAGACAGTAGTAACGGTACTACCAAAACCATCCAGGTGGGACGCGGATTGTAAAGCGGCATTCTCAGTGAAGCGGAAGGCTTTTGCCAGATATAGAGACACCGGTTCCATGGATCTATACATTCATTATAGAGGCCTGGAGCGTAGGTGCAAAAACTTGCTTAAAGCAAAAAAAAGGTCATACTGGCCGAGGTATGTCAAAAACCTCAAACCTTCCACTTCGCTAACGGAGCTTCAGAGCATGGCGAAAAGGATGCGCAACAGCAAAGCAACAAACGAGAACGAAAGGGTTTCTGGGGCATGGCTAGAGCCATTTGCACAAAAAGTCTGCCCTGATTTCGCTCAAGCACCACCATATCAACAGAGTGCTCATGGGAGTGATCCGCAAATGGATTCACCGTTCTCAATGGTTGAGCTATCGCTTGCTCTGTACTCCAGCAACAATTCGTCTCCAGGACTGGATCAGATTCGGAACAAATTGCTCCATAATCTGCCAGATCTGGCGAGGAAACGGCTGTTGAGATTATTCAACATTATGTTGGAGCTTAACACCGTCCCGTTGGAGTGGAGAGAAGTGAAAGAAGTCACCCTTTTGAAACCTAGTAAACCGGTATCAGAATACAACTCATATCGACCGATAGCAATGTTATCTTGCCTGCGAAAATTATTTGAGAAAATGATTCTTTTTAGACTGGACAAGTACCCAATTTGGCTTTCGCAAAGGCAAGGGTACCAACGATTGCTTGGCGCTGCTTGTGTCCGAAATCGAGATGGCTCATTCTCGTAAAGAAATGATGGCATCTGTATTTCTTGACATCAAGGGGGCTTTTGACTCAGTATCAGTCAATGTTCTGTGTCAAAAGTTAGAATCTGCGGGCTTAACCCCAAGACTGAATAACGTCTTATTCAACCTCCTTTCGGAAAAGGCAATGAATTTCGACAATGGCTTCATGAAAATTCGGAGAGTCAGCTTTTATGGACTACCACAATGGTCCTGTTTGAGCCCCTTGTTGTATAATTTTTATGTGAACGATATTGATGCATGCCTTGCACCTGCCTGTAACCTAAGGCAATTGGCGGACGACGGTGTTGTATCAGTCGCCAGCAACAACATCGCCGACCTTCAAAGTCCTTTGCAAACCACACTTAACAATTTAGAAGTGTGGGCCACAAGCCTAGGTATCGAGTTTTCTCCAGAGAAAACGGAAATGCTGATATTCTCTTTCTTTTACAACACTGAGAGTAATAGACGCTTGAATTTAATTGACCCAAAGGTCGATATCTTTTCATATGGTAAAAAGATATCCATTGCCAGATCTTTTCGATACCTAGGGGTTTGGTTTGATAGCAAAAATGTATGGAGGACACATATTGACTATCTGGTACAGAAGTGTACAAGAAGAATCAATTTTCTCAGAACGATTACCAGACTCTGGTGGGGTGCACATCCCAAAGACGTTCTTAACCTATATAAGACTACCATACTGTCCGTCTTGGAGTATGGTTGCATATGCTTCCACTGGGCAGCCAAGTCGCATTTAATCCGACTTGAGAGGATTCAGTATCGCTGTCTTAGAATCGCGCTAGGTAGCATGAAGTCGACTCATAACATGTCACTCGAAGTGATGTCCGGAGTGATGCCGCTAAAGCTACGTTTTGAGCTACTATCGCTTCGCCTTTTCGTCTGCTCTACAGTATCAAATCCCTTGATAATCGAGAACTTTGAAACACTGCAAGAGATAGGTTCTAAATGCAAAATCATGAAGGTCTATCATGATTTTGTTTCCTTACAGGTGCACCCTAGTACTTCTCAAAGTATAACTAGTGCCAGCTTACCAGAGTCCTGCAGTTCCATTTTAAGTGTAGATACCTCATTGAAGGAGGAAATTAAAGGTATCCCCGATAACCTTCGCCGGATGACAATTCCCAGCAAATTTGTGGAGAAACATGGCCATGCTAACAGTAACCATTTTTATACTGACGGATCCTCATCAGAGCAGGGCATTGGCTTTGGTGTATACAACACGTGCTCCGAAGCATTCTTTAAATTACGCCAACCATGCTCAGTACATGTAGCGGAGCTCGCCGCAATCTTTTATGCCTTATTATTGATAAGTGCATCTGTTAAGAGCCCTGTTAAGAGCATCTGTCTGTTAAGAGCCCAGACCATTTTGTGAAAGAAATTGTAAAGGTTTTAAGCTCACTGTTTGAAAAGTCGTTTTGCATATCGTTAGTATGGTTGCCTGCTCATTGTGGTATACCAGGAAATGAACAGGCAGACCATTTGGTCAAAAGGGGAGCTGCAGAAGGGTCTCTCTTTGATAGGCCTATCCTTCCTCATGAGTACTTGCAGGCCCCACAGGCGTTTTGCATGGCACGTTGGCAAAATCTGTGGGACTCGGATGAACTAGGAAGGTTTCTGTATACAATCACTCCTCGTGTAAGCTTGAAGCCTTGGTTCCATAACACCCCTGGCGATCGTGCGTTCATTCGAATGATGTCTAGACTTAGGTCTAATCATTTCGCATTGGGTGCACATCTCCAGCGTATAGGACTGGTCGACTCCAAGGTATGTGGCTGCGGGCTTGGATTCCACGACATGGATCATCTTTTGTGGTCCTGCGTGGAATACGAGTCTGCTCGACCTGCCTTGCTGGACGCGGTCGAAAAACTGGGAAAGTGTACTGATATTCCGATTCGGGATATATTAGCGGCATCGGACTGGGAATTCCTAAAGGCCATATTCGATTTCTGTAGGAGAAACGGCTTAACTGTGTGACTTTCCTTAAGCAAAATGTCTGTGAACCAACCAACATTGTTGGCAACAGCAATCTTGCATCCTATCTGATTTCCTCTTGTTTGTCCATGTGTTACATGTTGCACATCGCTTGTATGTTTGTGATGGATGAATGTATGCATGAATGTAAGAATGAATGAGTGCAATGTGTATGGCTGAATAATCGGCATTGACGGCAGGCAGAAGATCGTTGCTTGAACGATGTTCTTGCAAGGATTTATTAGATGACTGGAACAATACAGACCCCCGCCATGTCACTCGGACCACTGATGGAAAGGACTACAACGATACAGACCCTCGCAATGTGATTTGGGCCACTAAACTGGACTACACTCGGACCACTTCGGATGGATGGATTTAACGAAATGCCTGGATTCCAAACGATACAGACCCCCGCGATGCAATTTGGAATATTGAACTAGAATAGACAACCTCGAAACCCGAATGATGTAGACCTTCGCCAAGCTTATAGAACCAACAATCATGGACTGGATTGATCAAAACCAAACCGTCCGAGTACACCCGGGATAAGGTGCCCTTCCATGGCTCAGGGAAGGAAATGTCTCCCTGCCAATATGGATTGTAGCGCCATGAACTACCTTTGTATTTTCTACTCTTAAGCAATACGGCCTTTTTGGACCGTTACTCCTGAATAAATAAAAAAATAAAAAATAAAAAAATTTCAATACATTAGATGCCTCATTCATAATGGTCCAATCGTTTACATTTAGATGCGAATATAGTTTAGAATAGCAAGTGAAGATACAATTGGATCTTTATTGGAATAAAAACGTTCCAGCATATGGAACGATGAATTCCAGCGTGTAGGAACATCAAATATACGTTTAACTTCGACTCGATGTAAATGTTCCCGCAGTTTATGCAGCTTCAACGAAGCCGCTGCACTTTTTTAAAAATGTTTCACGATTTCTTTTACGGACGTTACTGTGCTTTGAATGGAATTCGATATGGCACTTTGAACAATCAGGTTAAGTTTATGAGCGTAGCATGGAATATGTTCTATTTTGGCCAGTTGTACTGCGCGTTTCATATTCGCAGCGTTGTCAGTGACTACACAAACTACTTTTTCGGAAATTTTAAAATTATCCATTGTTTGTTTGATCCTCCCTGCAATATTTTCCGAAGCATGTTTGTTGGAAAATTCTTCGCAAGCTAGCAAAAATTTTGTTTACTAAACAAAACAAAATGTAAGAAAGAACGAGAATGCGGAAGTGAGAGGCGGATATGGGATATATAGATATAATAACTGTACAATCAATTATTTTCTATTACTGTATTAGATTTCAATTATAATAAACATACACGCACTCATATAAACACATAACACACTATACATATTCAACATAAATTTCAATTCATTCATCAATTTAATTTAATTCATCATTTTTGGAGCGAAGCTTTCAAACGCAAATCTTCTACCTCATCGTTTCAACGTATCCAGCAGCACTTCTGGCGGAGAGCATTTTCGCTCCTGGCAGCGCATCGCACATACGCACCCCTGTGTGCAGCACTCCGTATGGTGCGAAACTTCGCTCCTGGGAGCGCATCGCACAATCGCTCCTGCGTGCAGCGCAACTTGTGGTGCGAAACTTCGATCCTGCGTGCAACGCTCCGTGAGGTGCGAAATTTTGCTCCTGGGAGCGCATCGCACAATCGCTCCTGTGTGCAGCGCTCCGTGCGGAGCTACCTCAAGCGCAACGCACACTTTAGAGAGCGAAAGCGGTGCGCTCCGCTCTTGCAAAAGAGCTACTTGACCCAACACTACTGGCGATTTCTTTCACCTCTCTTCATTCTTGCGGGACTATATAGAGGAACTTTGTTTAATATCATCAATGCCCGCTTCTTCGCCACGTCTTGAGAGTTTCCGAGGAGACTACTCCTAATCTTATCCAGTCCTGGGGAAGAATTATTGTAAGAAAGGAGAGCTAGGGATAGGACGACCATGGTGAAAGGTGCATACAAGCTAGGAATCACTACAAGGCGCATATTGTTCAAATTTCTGCGCTGGAACTAAGTCTGGACAGACTCTTTCGGCGAACTGAAAAAGCCAGTCTCCTGAAAATCTTTCGCTCTCATTTGTAATTGTGCTGTTTCGTATCCTTTGTTCACAACGCACGTAGAGAAGTGTCAGGCGGGAGATGTTGACAAATTTGCGCCAGAATCCTCTCTTTTTCGCTTTAAAGCAAGTTTCTACATGTTCTCTCCAGTGCCTCATATTTTTCGTATAAGGCAATGGAGTCATGGAGTTTATATTGTCCAAATGCCCTTCGCTTGGCTACGTATGCAGTTTAGCAGTCTCTGTCCCCCCAAGGAGTGGGAGGTTTGGTATGCGTCCTTATTTGGCGGGGCTCTCTTGTTTGTGCTGCAAGAGCGCACTCGTTTACACAGTCTACGAGATTTTTGTATTCGCCTAGTGGTTCAAAAATGGATGTCACAGATGACAGCCTCACTGATATTATTGCGTTGTATCTCGCCCAATCAATATTCCTTGTCATGTCGTAGTTGCCAGGTATGCTATTGATTGGGTGCCTTCCTGTAGTGATTTTAATTTCAATCGGTAAGTGATCGCTGCCATTAGGGTCTTGGATAATCTTCCACAGAGTATCCAGAGCAAGCGACACTGAGCATAGAGACAGGTCCATTGAACTGTCACGCGCCGAAGGCCCTGCCACTCTAGTAGCATCGCCGGAGTTTAATATTATCAATCTATGGTTGTCGCAAAAGTCCCTAATGACTGGAGCACATGGGTCGTCTCGTGTGCATCCCCAGTCGTATCCACGAGAATTGAAATCTCCCAGGATGAAGGAATGTGTTTTCATATCAGATGCTATTATTTAAAGATCCTTTTTAATCTTCTCAAGTTTAATCTCGGCTTCCGATGATATATATATACAGATGCAAAGAATAAATCAAGATCGCTTATCTTTGCCCGGATTGCGACACATTCGATAATTAATAGTGAGGGGAGGGATATTCAAAAGAATTATATGTTTTTTCGTACTCCTATGAATACTCCCCCACCACGCCTAACTCTATCTACAGTGTTTCGATCTTGGCGTACAATAGTATATCAGTGGAAGGAAACTTTATCAGGGGAAAGCCAAGTTTCTGATAGGACAAATACATCTATGTTGTGTTTGTATACCTGTACTTCAAACATATCTATTTTTCCAAGAAAACTTCTACAATTCAATTGGAGTATGTTAGCCATGAACGGGTTAATGTTCCAATTGTACCAACGAACTCAAAGCAGGCCATTGCCCAAGCTATTGCTTTATTGCGCTGACCAACATTGGTCATGTCATAGCAATTATGCTTTTAAATGGTTCTGGAAAAGCCAGCGCTATAATCATTGTATCAATCATTTCTGATATGGGTAGCGACTGAACCTTTCGTCGAGGTTTCATTTTTGGTTCTGGCTTAGGCTGGGGATTTCGGAGGAGGAAAGGAGAAGGGAGTGATGGAAGATCCTCGTCCAGCGAAGGATTGTTAGGTTTTCTGGGACGAGGGGCACGTGCTAGACGAGGTGGTGCCTGGGGAGGAGTGTTTTTCTTCTCATAACTTTGAGAAGCTTTCTTCTCCTTAGGAGGCGTAGCCTTCATAGGGGTTTTCCTAGGGCGACGACGATTCACGGATCTTTTCCCTGTTATTATCACCTCCGAGATTTTAGGTACTGGTTCCTGGTTGACCGATGTGAGCTTTTCAGCTAGCACGCTGTATGTGTTTTCGATCGAGCTACCATTCGCTAGAACTGCAGCATATGACCCACGAGCCAATTGATACTGGGCTTTTTTTAAGTTCATTTTGCGACTTCTTGTACACCGGGCACTCTTTTAGTTCATGCCAATGATGTTTACATTGAGCACATTTAAATGGCACTGCAATCCGATGACGGATGTTGACCTTGGAATTTAAAACATTTAAATTTGTTGCTGCAAAAATCTTTTGTATGACCGATTTCACTACATTCCTCGCATATTGGAATCTTGGGAACAAAGGGTCTTGCAATAGGAATGCGAGGCCCTTCACACACCAAGAAACTAGGAAGTACAGTTCCCTCAAGCGTAACGCGCTTTGATTTTGTTTCCGTGTACGTCTTTTGCCCGTTTACTGTGGAAGAGGTGTAAAGTGGTTTCACCGCAACCACCCTCACCCCTGAAGTGGAAAGAGTCCGGAAAGCACCCATTCCCAACTTTAGCAGTTCTTCGGATGGAATATCCAGCTCCTATATGACTCCTGCTACCTCAACTATTCCACCTGAGATATACAACAGGTAGTGATCAGTGAATTGTGGATCAGCTGCTATAGCGTTCGCCTGCATTCGGTCGCTAACGGTGATTCGTATCCGGTTAGTACGAACACGAAATACATCGGTTACCGCAGGATAGCTTTTATGCAGGGATGCAGTTATAGCCACAAGGTTGAGATCACTTTTTCTGGGCATCATGAAGACGCGAAAGTCTCCCCGGTAGCAAGAAAGGTATTCACGATGTCTTGCTTTGTCAGTCGACATTGGTGTGACGGTGGCAAAAACTTTTTTGCAAATGGTTCCTTCTTCTACTACTACAGGTGCTTTCCTTTTCTTATGGGATAACGTAGTGAACGCTTCATCTGAGGAAATCGTTAAAATTTCCATAATGGCCATATTGGTCACAATTAGTGTTGGGTAAAGTAGCACAATTAAGTGTGCTGTGCGCACACGCACATTGCCTTTAGTGTGCTGTGCGCACTGTGCGCACAGTGCGCACTTGGAACCAGTGCGGAAGTGCTAGCACAGTGCTAGCACTTTCGCACAGTGCTAGCACAGTGCTAGCACTTTCGCACAGTGCGCTCTCTGAGCACAGTGCGAAAGTGCTAGCACAGTGCTAGCACTTTCGCACAGTGCGCTCTCTGAGCACAGTGCGGAAGTGCTAGCACAGTGCTAGCACTTTCGCACAGTGCGCTCTCTGAGCACAGTGCGGAAGTGGTAGCACAGTGTTAGCACTTTCGCACAGTGCGCTCTCTGAGCACAGTGCGGAAGTGCTAGCACAGTGTTAGCACTTTCGCACAGTGCGGAAGTGCTAGCACAGTGCTAGCACTTTCGCACAGTGCGCTCTCTGATCACAGTGCGAAAGTGCTAGCACAGTGTTAGCACTTTCGCACAGTGCGGAAGTGCTAGCACAGTGTTAGCACTTTCGCACAGTGCGCTCTCTGATCACAGTGCGGAAGTACTAGCACAGTGCTTGCACTTTCGCACAGTGCGCTTTCTGTGCACTACACAGGGCTCCGTGCACTTTTGCGCTGTACGTTTTTTGAACCCTGTGCGCTCATAGAGCAATTTGTTCACTAAGTGGTGCCTCGTTAACGTGGAAAAGCGGAAACCTAATGGCACTAACAGCATGAAATAACATGAAAGATGAGTATGAAGTGTAACAGAAAAATAATGTCCCAATGGTCATTTTCCCTCCTGTAATGTTGCACTATAAATGATTGTGTTTAAATTATAAAAAATAAATAGGTACATGAAGTTGATTCAGAATATTTATACTATACAACCGATATGCAACACACATATAATCCAAACGAAAGATAGATTATTAACGGATCTTCGGATTACTTCCCTACATTTTTTTTCCTTTTGTTTTGTTTTATAAGGAGAGAGGATCTTCTAAAAGACACCCTATCCCCGGGTAGTGTGGGATTTTTACCCACTAAAAACTCTCCTTCATGAATTCGAAATAAGCATCTCTTGAAACCGGCGTATAGCCTAGCTATCGCATTCAAAAGAGCTTGAAATCAAGAATTTTTCCGACTGGTTAGAGTAAATCAAACTTGACAAAAAATCGTTTAATGCAGTGACGATCCCATGGCTCCATGTGCAAAAATCCTTATTTCCCAAAAGCTTCTGAAACCAGCGAAAACGACCTATTTAACTAATTGAAGATAGTATGTTTGATATAAAATTATAGAAAAAAAAATTCAAGCATGACAGCTTATTTAGCATCAACACTTATTAAAAAAGTTGTGTTTAACCAAATTAGTAATAGTATTCTGGTTATTAGGAGTACAATAAAGGAATGGTAATGCAGTAAAATTATGAAATATTTGTGGTGTTTAAATGTAAGTAAAATTTAAAAAAAAACAGTAGTTCAATTGATTCTACGCTCACTTTATGCTTTTTTAGCACTGCTGCTAAACCGGTTCTAGCAGTTTTTATTGTGTTTTATGAACAATATTTTGTTCAATTTGTTTGGTTTTAGTCGATTCCGTTTACTTCGTTCAATGTCTCCTGCCTTAGAAAACACTCGTTCACAAGGAACTGAAGTAGCAGGTATGCACAACTCACGGAGCATTACTTGGTAGACTGTTGGATATTTATATTTGTTTAGCTTCCACCATTCTAATGGATCATCGTTACGGTGTGCCAAAGGCTCTGCAACGTAATTATCAAGCTCTTTTTCTAGACAACTCCGTGAGTTGAGCATGATTTGTGGATGATTTTGATTAGTGTCAAATTCTGCCCAAAGATTCGTATCGTCCGTGGCAATTTCTGTTCCCGTTACAACAATTTCTGGGGAGTTGTTCAGGTCGTTTTGGAAGTTGTTCTCCATTCTCATCTCTCGTAATACTGCATTACAACATTCTTTAAACTCGTGTTCATCAGAAAATCCTTTTTGTTTAAATCGAGGATCAACAACGGTTGCTCGGGAAACAGAGGTGGTGTATGCATACTTAAATTTATTATTTAAGCCATCGATCAAAAGTTGCATCATTTCTAAAACTGGTTCCGAACTAGTCTTAGTTTGCAACAACGATTTTAGTTTTGACAACAGTAGCTTATGCAAAACACGAACCTTTGATACAGTTACATTTTTTTCAGCTGACATTTCTTTGGTTACTACATCGAATATTTTAAGTATGTCAGACGCCTCCTTCATAATTAGCCATTCAGATTCATTTAATTCATATTCAAACCGGAGCAATGCAAGAGTAGAAATTATAGGTTCTTTATTTGCGTAAAATCGCTCCAGCATATAGTACGTAGAATTCCACCGTGTGGCTACGTCTAACAAAAGTTTCAGCTTTGGATATTTCATATTGTTCTGCATCTCCTGGAGCTTCACCAGAGCAATTGTGCTTTTTTTAAAATGTGTAACAATCTTCCGTATTTTTGTAAGCATATCTGATATTGTTTTACTGATTGCATCTTTTACAATTAAATTAAGCGTATGAGCAAAACATGGAATGTGGCGGATTCCTAAGCTATTCACTGCACTCTTCATGTTAGCCGCATTATCTGTGACAACACAGCAAACTTTTTTTGAAATGTTATAGTTATCCATAACTGTTCTCAACCACTGATCTATATTTTCTGCAGTATGTCGTTTTGCAGACTCGTTACAATCTAACAAATAAGTTGTCAATTTGCCGTCCGTTTCATCAATAAAATGAGCAGTTGCTGATAAAAACCTAACATTGTTTATGTCGGTCCAGCCATCCGATGTTAAACACACAGCTTTAGAATTATTCAATCTATTTTGTACTTTTTCCAGAAGCTTCTGATACTCGTTGTTCAGCATTGTATTGCTAAACGTTTTTCGGTTAGGAAGGTTATAACTTGGGCAAACGGTATGGAAGAGTTGCTTGAAATCATCAGCTTCCAATAAATAAAAGGGCAACGCATGATTGCAAAACACATTGAGAAGCTGCTGATCAATACTCGTTTTTGTATTGGTGCTTAAAGGCTTGAAAACATCAACATAGTCACTAACTGATGACTGAACTCGTTTGCCTAATGTTGCTGTATTTTCACGCTGTTCTTTCACTAAGCTTGAAGAAGCTGAACTTTGCGCGGGTTCGAAATCGGTGGTCGGATGTTTTTTAGCAAAATGACGCTTCAAGGTGAACGATGAAGTGCCGCTAACCGTTAAGACATCTTTACAGATATTACATCTGTATTTATTAATCGCGGCAGTATGACGCTCAAAAAACTTCCAAATACCTGCATTCTTTTTTGATGCTTCCATTATTGCCTCAAATAGTCTGCACTTCGCTAACACTGTCGATATCGTCACTGCTAAACCAAAATGCACTGAACAAGTGGCACGTTTGACAGTTATTTCAAAGAATGCTTTTTTTTCTGCCAGCACACTCCTGTGTGGTTTTTTTCTCCCAAACGGCTGTCTGCCACTTATCAATATGTGCGACAGTTTCCTATTTCACGCGCTACATGTGTGTATTGTTTTGAATAAAACTGCCGCTGCTCCCGTTCACTATGCATACAAAAGAATGGTTGTAGTGTTGGTAAGGTGGTGGACAAAAATATACGTCTGATTTCATCCCAAACATCCACAAGTAACGCACAATGTTTGCCGTAGTGTAAGACAAAAACTTCAGCAAATCAAACATATATTTTTGTCCCACACTATACCCCTTCCTTCTTGGTGTGCAACAGAATAAACTAGCCTAAAATGCTTTCTCGTTCGAACACAGCGCTTTCATACTCTGTTCTGACAGAGCGAGAAAGCATGCTCCTTTTGCTACCTGCAACGACATGTCTACACACAGAAAAATTGTCGATCACTTTAATACAGGGTTTCCCACTGTTTTTTTATTGTTTCCCGGGAATATTTAGATACTTCCCTGATTTGTGTGGATACTTTCCACGATTTATTATGCATTATGGAAATTATTTGGAGTTTTTTATTGATTTTTTATAGGACCATGAACATAAATTGTGAGAACAAATCAAATATATTTGGCAAACGGTCGGTAAATTTTGAAACAAACTCAAATATTCAGGGTAAAGCAACAAAACCCCCCAAAAACCCTGTAAACAGCAGACAGCCGTTTGGGAGAAAAAAACCACACAGGAGTGTGCTGGCAGAAAAAAAGCATTCTTTGAAATAACTGTCAAACGTGCCACTTGTTCAGTGCATTTTGGTTTAGCAGTGACGATATCGACAGTGTTAGCGAAGTGCAGACTATTTGAGGCAATAATGGAAGCATCAAAAAAGAATGCAGGTATTTGGAAGTTTTTTGAGCGTCATACTGCCGCGATTAATAAATACAGATGTAATATCTGTAAAGATGTCTTAACGGTTAGCGGCACTTCATCGTTCACCTTGAAGCGTCATTTTGCTAAAAAACATCCGACCACCGATTTCGAACCCGCGCAAAGTTCAGCTTCTTCAAGCTTAGTGAAAGAACAGCGTGAAAATACAGCAACATTAGGCAAACGAGTTCAGTCATCAGTTAGTGACTATGTTGATGTTTTCAAGCCTTTAAGCACCAATACAAAAACGAGTATTGATCAGCAGCTTCTCAATGTGTTTTGCAATCATGCGTTACCCTTTTATTTATTGGAAGCTGATGATTTCAAGCAACTCTTCCATACCGTTTGCCCAAGTTATAACCTTCCTAACCGAAAAACGTTTAGCAATACAATGCTGAACAACGAGTATCAGAAGCTTCTGGAAAAAGTACAAAATAGATTGAATAATTCTAAAGCTGTGTGTTTAACATCGGATGGCTGGACCGACATAAACAATGTTAGGTTTTTATCAGCAACTGCTCATTTTATTGATGAAACGGACGGCAAATTGACAACTTATTTGTTAGATTGTAACGAGTCTGCAAAACGACATACTGCAGAAAATATAGATCAGTGGTTGAGAACAGTTATGGATAACTATAACATTTCAAAAAAAGTTTGCTGTGTTGTCACAGATAATGCGGCTAACATGAAGAGTGCAGTGAATAGCTTAGGAATCCGCCACATTCCATGTTTTGCTCATACGCTTAATTTAATTGTAAAAGATGCAATCAGTAAAACAATATCAGATATGCTTACAAAAATACGGAAGATTGTTACACATTTTAAAAAAAGCACAATTGCTCTGGTGAAGCTCCAGGAGATGCAGAACAATATGAAATATCCAAAGCTGAAACTTTTGTTAGACGTAGCCACACGGTGGAATTCTACGTACTATATGCTGGAGCGATTTTACGCAAATAAAGAACCTATAATTTCTACTCTTGCATTGCTCCGGTTTGAATATGAATTAAATGAATCTGAATGGCTAATTATGAAGGAGGCGTCTGACATACTTAAAATATTCGATGTAGTAACCAAAGAAATGTCAGCTGAAAAAAATGTAACTGTATCAAAGGTTCGTGTTTTGCATAAGCTACTGTTGTCAAAACTAAAATCGTTGTTGCAAACTAAGACTAGTTCGGAACCAGTTTTAGAAATGATGCAACTTTTGATCGATGGCTTAAATAATAAATTTAAGTATGCATACACCACCTCTGTTTCCCGAGCAACCGTTGTTGATCCTCGATTTAAACAAAAAGGATTTTCTGATGAACACGAGTTTAAAGAATGTTGTAATGCAGTATTACGAGAGATGAGAATGGAGAACAACTTCCAAAACGACCTGAACAACTCCCCAGAAATTGTTGTAACGGGAACAGAAATTGCCACGGACGATACGAATCTTTGGGCAGAATTTGACACTAATCAAAATCATCCACAAATCATGCTCAACTCACGGAGTTGTCTAGAAAAAGAGCTTGATAATTACGTTGCAGAGCCTTTGGCACACCGTAACGATGATCCATTAGAATGGTGGAAGCTAAACAAATATAAATATCCAACAGTCTACCAAGTAATGCTCCGTGAGTTGTGCATACCTGCTACTTCAGTTCCTTGTGAACGAGTGTTTTCTAAGGCAGGAGACATTGAACGAAGTAAACGGAATCGACTAAAACCAAACAAATTGAACAAAATATTGTTCATAAAACACAATAAAAACTGCTAGAACCGGTTTAGCAGCAGTGCTAAAAAGCATAAAGTGAGCGTAGAATCAATTGAACTACTGTTTTTTTAAATTTTACTTACATTTAAACACCACAAATATTTCATAATTTTACTGCATTACCATTCCTTTATTGTACTCCTAATAACCAGAATACTATTACTAATTTGGTTAAACACAACTTTTTTAATAAGTGTTGATGCTAAATAAGCT
This sequence comes from Anopheles merus, assembly GCF_017562075.2. Classification (NCBI taxonomy): domain Eukaryota; kingdom Metazoa; phylum Arthropoda; class Insecta; order Diptera; family Culicidae; genus Anopheles; species Anopheles merus. The sequence continues at coordinate 10,308,828 of NC_054083.1, forward strand.
GTCATGCTTGAATTTTTTTTTCTATAATTTTATATCAAACATACTATCTTCAATTAGTTAAATAGGTCGTTTTCGCTGGTTTCAGAAGCTTTTGGGAAATAAGGATTTTTGCACATGGAGCCATGGGATCGTCACTGCATTAAACGATTTTTTGTCAAGTTTGATTTACTCTAACCAGTCGGAAAAATTCTTGATTTCAAGCTCTTTTGAATGCGATAGCTAGGCTATACGCCGGTTTCAAGAGATGCTTATTTCGAATTCATGAAGGAGAGTTTTTAGTGGGTAAAAATCCCACACTACCCGGGGATAGGGTGTCTTTTAGAAGATCCTCTCTCCTTATAAAACAAAACAAAAGGAAAAAAAAATGTAGGGAAGTAATCCGAAGATCCGTTAATAATCTATCTTTCGTTTGGATTATATGTGTGTTGCATATCGGTTGTATAGTATAAATATTCTGAATCAACTTCATGTACCTATTTATTTTTTATAATTTAAACACAATCATTTATAGTGCAACATTACAGGAGGGAAAATGACCATTGGGACATTATTTTTCTGTTACACTTCATACTAATCTTTCATGTTATTTCATGCTGTTAGTGCCATTAGGTTTCCGCTTTTCCACGTTAACGAGGCACCACTTAGTGAACAAATTGCTCTATGAGCGCACAGGGTTCAAAAAACGTACAGCGCAAAAGTGCACGGAGCCCTGTGTAGTGCACAGAAAGCGCACTGTGCGAAAGTGCAAGCACTGTGCTAGTACTTCCGCACTGTGATCAGAGAGCGCACTGTGCGAAAGTGCTAACACTGTGCTAGCACTTCCGCACTGTGCGAAAGTGCTAACACTGTGCTAGCACTTTCGCACTGTGCTCAGAGAGCGCACTGTGCGAAAGTGCTAGCACTGTGCTAGCACTTCCGCACTGTGCGAAAGTGCTAACACTGTGCTAGCACTTCCGCACTGTGCTCAGAGAGCGCACTGTGCGAAAGTGCTAGCACTGTGCGGAAGTGCTAGCACTGTGCTAGCACTGTGCGAAAGTGCTAGCACTGTGGTAGCACTTAAGGCACTGTGCTGTGCTGTGCGCACAGTATGGTGTGCTGTGCGCACAGTGCGCACAGCAGCACTTTACCCAACACTAGTCACAATAGTTGGAGGCACACAGATATAAGTATTTAATACAAATACCACGGGGAAAAAAACAAAGTAAGAAAAAAAAGAAAGAAAAAAAAACAAAATACTAATACGTGCAAAACTATACGAACTTTGTCATCAATCTAACATCACGCACTGATATCTACTCATGAAGGCGGAGACGGTAACGGTACTATGTACACTCTACACATTCAGCACAATACACACATTTGCCACACTGCTTACGCTAGGCATGTGGTGCGTTATATGAAATACACTCGTTACACATAAGTAGGACTTCACACTCACAACCAGGACAAACAGTGATACTACGAAAAGGGCAGTCGGTGAAGTTTCGGCTTTGAGCGATTTGTATATGTTGCTGTGGAGCGATCGTGATAAGCATCCGATTGCATCGACGGTTGGAGACAGAATCCTTTCATGTTTATTTGTTGCAGGAACATTTTCGGACTTGTTTTCTCACCAAAACAGATAAAAAGTAATTTCAAATTAATTTTAAAATGTTTTTGTGAGCAAATTTGTGCACAATTTTTGAAATAAATAGGGAAATCCGTAATTGTTGCCATTGAACAAATGTTGCCGCAACATGTTCATAGACCCAGGCCTAGGTTTATGGTCTAATATAGACGCTGGCTAGTTTCTTGCATGCATGCAAGTGTAAGTCTGTGAACTAAACATAATTAAAATATTGGAATTTAAATTCATTAATTTTTGTATATTTCATGTATAAAATGTCTATGCATTGAATGCATTTTTTTACTTAAACTTAAAACATATTCATTCACTTTACACTTTCGCTTTACATAATCTGGAAAAGAAAAGAAAATTTAGTTGTTTTCATGCCGAAGTTGCTGATAACTAGCTATGTACAAATAACGCTTGCTAAATCAAAGAAGCAAGCAAGAAGGGTTGAAGGTCTATAAAACACGACTTCTCTTCTCTAACTTATTCTATCGCCTCACCGGGTATCCCAACAATCCTCGAAATACTCCTGCTCCTCCTCTTGGACCACCATACGTAATCGCATTAGGCATCGCATCCGGTTTTCGAGCGGTCAATCTCGGACAGCTGACCATCCACTGTATCGGATGGGTTTTTGAGCTGACTGGCCTGATTGAGGCATCACCCACCGTCCGCAAAACTGTAACCACCTCCTCGTTGTATGCAAGATTAGCCTCTTACCGCCTTTTATACCGCCTTGACACAACATTTGGCCGAGTAGATTGACGAGGCGGTGTCGCATAATGTGACCGTCCACGTTGCAGTGACGGCACACGCGACGGTCCAGGTGGAGGTGACGGCATTCGCGACGGTCCTGGTCACGGAGACGGCACACGCGACGGTCCAGGTCGTGAAGGCGGCACTCGCGACGGTCCAGACTGCGGTGACGGCACACACGATGGTCCAGGAGAAGGCGTGAGGGCCTCTTCCAACACCTCTATTTCCGAATGAGAAAGCTAAATAAAAAGATGCTTTAGTTTAAATATTCTATTGACATGTTCTGATTGGGAATACATTCTTGGTTTGTTTTTATTTTTTTTTATTTTCGCAGTTACCCACATGCTCCGACGAAATGAAACGAATCGCCCAAGGCATTTAAGACAAATGGAATTTTCCACATGCAATCGGAGCAATTGATGGAAAACATGTTATGATAAAGTCTCCTCCACATAGTGGAACCGACTATTTTAATTTCAGAAGGCATTTTAGCATCGTTCTTCTGGGTGTAGTGGATGCCAACTTTAATTTTATGTATGCAGACATTGGCGCAAAAGGTCGAATATCTGATGGAGGGGTTTTAAAAAACTCGATGCTATACAAAAAGCTTGAAAGAAATGAGTTGGGAATACCAAGCCCTGCACTAGCGATGGGTAAATTCAACAAAAATCCGGAATCGCTTCCGAATGACTCCGCCAAAATTGGAAGCGGTTCCGGAAGGAAGGTGCAAAACTCCGACCTCAGAGCCGTCTGGAGCCGCTCGGAGCCGTCCGGAGCCGTCCGGAGCCACTAGTCGGCAGCTGGAGCCGTCGGAGCCGTCGGAACCGTCCGGAGCCGTCGGAGCCGTCAGGAGCCGTCGGAGCCGTCGGAGCAATCTGGAGCCGCCGGAGCCGTCGGAGCCGTCGGAGCCGTCGGAGCCGTCGGAGCCGTCCGGAGCCGCTTGTCGGCAGCTGGAGCCGTGGGAACCGTCCGAAGCCGCCGGAGCCGTTGGAGCCGTCTGAAGCCGTTGGAGCCGTTGGAGCCGTTGGAGCCGTCGGAGCCGTCGGAGCCGTCCGAAGCCGTTAGTCGACAGCTGGAGCCGGTCGGAGCCGTCCTGGCAGTTGCAGCCGACGGAGCCGGTTGGAGCCGTCGGAGCCGTCGGAGCAGTCCGGAGCCGGTCGGAGCCGTCGTAGTCGTTGGAACCGACGGAATCGGTTGGAGCCATTGGGACCGTCGGTGTTGTTGTAATAGTCGGAAGCTGGCTCCGGACTAATGGCTCCGCACCAACGGCTCCGTAACCGGCTCCGGACTAACGGCTCTGCACTCACGGCTCCGTTCCAATGGCTGCAGAGCCGGCATCGGGCCCACCGTTCCGGAGCCGGCGACGTAACAACGGCTCCGGAGCAACGGCTCCGCACTAACGGTTCAATAGAGACATCATTGTATGATAGCGTAATAAAAAAATGGATATATATTCTCAAACGTGTTGAAGCTAACACATGATATGATTGCAGTATTGACATGCATGACGTTGTGTAGCATTCGTTAGTCTCTTCTTCTTAACAATATTCAAAACTAATCGATGTTTTTTTTTGATAAATTCTTTAAAACACGACGTACTCCGCTATTTACGGATTTCTTCTCCGGCTTCGGGGCCGTTTTGCCCATCACTAGTCCGAAGTATTCTGAAGTCCTTTAATTTCCCGATATCAGCGATAATTTCAATTTTAAAAACTGCTCACAAGTAAAACACAAGCCTTCGTATATATATATATATATATATATATATATATATATATATATATATATATATATATATATATATATATATATATATATATATATATATATATATATAAATTGGGTTTATATATATATATATATATATATATATATATATATATATATATATATATATATATATATATATATATATATATATATATATATATATATAGATAGCTATATATTTATATATATGTATATATATATATATATATATATATATATATATATATATATATATATATATATATATATATATATATATATATATATATATATATATACGAAGGCTATATAAGATATATATGAATTATATATAGAATATAGATATAGCAAAAAAACAAATACATTCACGTTAGTCGATATAAACAACTGCCATATTTACACTCGTCTGCCTCGTTGCTTCTTTTTTTATCAAACCCACCTCCCGTCATAGTTCTATTGCTCTTTTTTGACATCGAGCAATTCTTTAGGAGAGAGCAATCAAACAATAGTTTAACAATAGGCAATAGGCATAACAATAGGCTTAACGCAAATTCTTAGCGTCGAGTTGGTATGACTGATCGTTCTGTTGGATGGACGGATGGCAAAGTATACTGTTTGACAATTATATAAAATCGACATTTTTAGATTAGGTAAAATAAAATGAACTTTATTGAAATTTTAATTACCTGGCTTTCTCATAAATCCATGTTTTATTCTAAAGAAATTTACTACAATGTTATAAATTGTGTAACTTTGTGAAATGCGTTGTGAGTTAACTGTAATTATGCCGTACAAACAGAATTTCTTTCAATTTCTTAGATGTAATCCTGTTTCTTTTTTCAGTTAATAATAACCCGCTTTTGAAAACATACGTTCGCATGGAACTGACGATGCTGGAATGCTTAATACCGTTTAGCAAAAGTGTACAAAGCTGGATAACATAATTTACGCTCGTTCCACCAATGAAGGGGATCCTCTTTCAATTTCAAATTATTTTCGGCTATGTATCTATCTAGTTCCTGAGCAGCAATAATTCTAGGACTAGATATTTGGTATTTGCTTTGTACTTTTCTCGTTAAGGGTTCTCAAATATCGTCGTCGCTATCTATTCCTCTTTCTGTATCTTCTACAACTGCGCTTTCTACCTGTGACTGGAGTGGAATCATATTCTCTATTATTTTACCATAAACTCCTTCGAATTCCTCAGTGTTTCCTAAAAATCCATCTTTTTTTAATCTAGGGTCCAAAAAAATTGCGCATGATACTATTTCTGACCGACTGGCTTCAAACTTTTGTTGAAGTCCTTGAATGAGTAGTTCTATTAACTCACTAACCTGAGGGACATAACTTTCTTTGTTTTTTTTCTCCTTCAATTTTTCCAATAGCAACCTCGTTAAGTACCCCAATTTTGAGAGGGTTACAGTTTTCTCTGCCATTATTTCAATTGTAAAAGTATTCAACAATTTTAAAATTTTGGTGGACTGCTCTACTATAATCCAATCTTGTTCGTTTAATGTTTGGTCGACTTTCATCGATGCTATGCATGAAACTAATGGTACTCTATTTTTCTTTAATCGGTCCAGCATATCAAACGCGGAGTTCCAGCGTGTAGAACAATCATTTATAATTTTTAAAGTAGGGTAATTTAAACTAGATTGCATTTCAAGCAGCATCTGAGCTTTCTGAACTTTTTCTGAAATGTACTACCAATATTTTGCTTTTTCGACTGTGCTGCTGATAGAATGGTGTATAGCATTTTTTACGACTAAATTCAATGTATGTGCCCCACAAGAAAGATGCATAATGTTAAGCTTAGATGCAGCTGCCAACATGTTAGAAGCATTATCAGTGACCAAAACGAACATTTTATCAGTTATATTAAACGTACCACTGATAGTGTTTAACCATTCTGCTATGTTCTTTCCTGTATGGCTGATGGAAAATTCTGAACATTCTAATAAGTGGGAGCATAATTCGTTGCTATTGTTCATAGAGTGGGCAGTAACCGCACAAAAACTAATTTGGTTAATATTTGTCCAGAAATCTGTAGTAAGCGAAACTGTTGACGTATTTATTAAATTATTGTGCACAATTTCAAATGTTTCATTGTACAATGCTGGCAATGATGCGTTTGCTATAGTTTTCCGGGTGGGTAATACGTATTTAGGATTTAAAGATTTTACAAAACAAACAAAATATTCATTTTCCTCTATTGAGAATGGCTGATATTCCTTGAAAATCATTGAAAGCAATAACATGTCGATTCGTTTATTTGCTTCTGATGATAATGGCTCAGTTGACGAAAAAAAGGATTCTATGGTACCTTCACTTTTGTTTTGTACACTTTCTACAGCAACTGGCGTATCTGGTTGAGTATCGGATGTAGATGGCAATATATTTCTATATAATGGAACTGTTGGATGCTTACGTTCGAGATGCCTTTTCATGTTCGACGTGGATCCTCGATTGTGCGACAGCTTTTGGTGGCAGTAACGGCCTCCGCCTTCTGATTTTGTGAAATGTTGCCATATGTCACTTGTTGTTTGCGCCATTACGCTTATCTGAATAAAATACAAACAGTAAAATGTTATTGCACCGTTTTTTGCACATTTATTTTTTCATAACTTATTAACAATCATGACATTGATAGATTTTGTGAAAATCTTACTAACGTTTTACTTTAAGTTGTTGCTGCGATAATTGTAATTAAAAACTGCCAGAACTGTTTACGCTGGGTTTATCACGGACGGGTGCAGCTATATTCCTTCCAAAGAAGTGTTGTCTTGGTGTTATAGTTGTTTCTAAACATCCACGATACTTGACTAAACATCCACAGCGCACTTTGTAACGAATTTGTCTGAAATCTTCGCTAATTTTTAGCGCTTACACTCACACTCAAAGACTATTGCCACTAATCCAAACAGTTTTTTTTATCAGCGATCACTTAGTCACTTGCTTCAAATTAAGATTGTTATTATCAGATTAGATTTTTATTAGATATAGGAAAAATTGACTAACATCAAGCAAGCAACGGTGCTCCAGTGGGTGGATGATTCGTTCGAGAAACGATTCATCCACAAGAACAGGACGGTTCACCCCAGCCAAATTAAAGAGCGCATACAATGACATCTTGGAATCGTTTTCCAATGAAACCTCAGCCCACTGAAGCACCGTTGGCCAAACGACCTTTTCAGGCTTTTTAAAGCGACGTGCTTGGTGTCAGCCAATTTTTCCTGCTAATTTCTGTGTCTGTGTATGATGTGTATGATTGAGGCTGTTGTAACGGGTTTTCTTTGGTGGTGGCGTTCTGTGCACTGGATTTAAGCAGCAAGTGTCTCGGTGATTTTTCGGTGAGCTTGTGCACCGAATTTCCACACAAAGACACCAAATGGACGGGGCCTCGTTATTGACGGGGCCCCTTTCCGACGGGCCCCTTTCCGACGGGCGCCTTTCCGACGGGCCCCTTATCGACGGGGTCCCCTGATCGACGAGTCCACACAATCGATGGATCCCCCTAAATCGTTTTGGAGTTTTATCTTCTTTATACCTGTAACGGTTTTTGATCTTGTCTTCACATACAAAAGTTGTATGTAAATGGAAATAAAAGAATATTTTAAAATTAAAATGGCCCAGAGTTCTCGCGTGTACACACACGCACACACACGCGACGGCTCACTCACGCTTACGGTCTTGTTCTACGCCCCTCCTCCTTCTCACTCGCCCCACAGATCTATTTTTACATCATCACTTCCATCGACGGCGGTCGATGTGACGACCAGAGGCGGATTTATCCATCTCGGGGCCCTAAGCGGGGGATAGAATTGGGGCCCCTGGTTTCCTTAAAAGTCCAGAAAATTATATCGCATTTTTTTTAATATCTTGTTACGAATACCAAACATGTCATCCTGATTTCGTTAGGGATTAATTTTCTTCTGTCGTTTTTTATGGCAGTTAGTTAATTATTTTAATAGCATCTATCTTTTTCTTCATTGGCATAACGAGTGTTGTCGGTCAAGGCCTGCCTGTACCCACTAGTGAAGTGGGCTTGGTTTTCAGTGACTTTTTGTTACCGTAGCAGGATAGTCAGTCCTACGTATGGAGGCACGGTCTATTCGGGACTTGAACCCGTGACGGGCATGTTATTACGTCGTACGATTTGACGACTGTACCACCAGACCGGCCCAAATAGCATCTATAGCCTTCGTGTAATCAAGCTAACATATTTTTTATATTTTTAGGATGTGCATCATCGTTGTTTCCGGTAGTGCAAAAATAAAAACTATATTCACATACTAGCTATACTAGTGTTACTAGTGTTTGGTGTAAAGAAGCATTTCATTATATGTAGTAGTTTTTCATCACAAGAATGCATAAGGTCGTTTTACTAAGCTAAGAGTCTTTTATATTGAAATGAATCAATGAACAATGAAATGATAAAATGTAGTTATCAAAACTCCTGACTTTCCGAATTTCAGTACAGATCTAGGCATATCTAGATAATGGTATATCTGGAAAACCTGACAAAAAATCTGAATTTTACTTCTTATACTTTTGCATTTTAAGAGCAGAGTTTGCAATACATTTGTTTGCTCATTGATGTACATGAGCAATGAAAGCCACTATACAAAACTTGTGTGATATCCTGTTTCACAGATAATTAAAATGTGCCTGAAATCCAAGCGTCCGACAATGATTATCCTGCACGTATTTTTAGTCTTTCCGTCCTTCAGTAGATCAGGAGAGGATTTATTGTTTTTAATATGGAAAAGAGCAAAAGTATGTAAAATATGTTTTGGTCTTCAAAAATTATCTACAAAGCTCGTAACAACTTTTAATTGCTATAAACGTTATCAACACATTCCACACACTTACTTGTAAGAATGTACTACTTTGAGAATGATTTAGTTTTCCGTCCATTTGTGCATAAATAATAAAAAAGGGAACTAATATGTGGAGGTTTAGCTCGGGGCCCCCTTTAGGCAAGGGCCCCCCGCAGCCGCTCAGTCCGCTTATAGGAAAATCCGCCACTGGTGACGACCCAACGGAACAAAAGTAGAAAGTTTGGAGCAAAATAATCGTTTGTCTCCCTCTATCTTCTATACCACGCTTGCTTGCACTCATGCGCGAGCGCTCGAGTATACCACGCAAACAATGAGACCCCAAGTTTTGAGTGATTCAGGCCGAGGGGTATGAGGAAGCTTGAGGAAGAAGGACCCGTCCGACAAAATGAGTGTATTTTTTAAGTGATTTGAGTGACGCTAGCGACCCGTCCGGCAAAATGAGTGTATTTTTTGAGTGATTTGAGTGACGCTAGCGAATTACAGTCCCGTCCGGCAAAATGGGTGTATTTTTTGAGTGATTTGAGTACCGTTCCCCGTTAGCAGTTACTCTTGGAGGAATGAGTTACAACCTCGCGCGAGCCCTCCCCCTCCCCACCCGTAACGCACGGTGCGCTCCGCTGTTCTCAATGTGTTCGTGTTCTCTCGAGCCATGTTACCAACACATCCAAAGATATTTGCTTCTTTCGTTTTTCGCTTTCTTTCATGCATTGCCACGATCGCAAATACGCACTTATTCTAACAACAAACACAAACACGGTCATTTTTTATTTCATTAAACACTTTATTGAAACATAACGTACACTTTCACAACACATTTAGAATCCTTCATACTCACGAATGGCGTCATACTGCAAAGTACCGGGTCGAGCCAGGCTGCGGGAAACTTGTCGACAATCTGCGTTGCCTCTGTTCAGCAAATTCTTACCTGTCGATCCACGCACTGCATGTGCGTCTGTGCTCATTGTTTGTTCACTTCACACTTCACCATAACACACCGGCGCACGAGACTTTGTGCGTTGGTGCGCATTTCGTTCAAACACTGTGCGCGTCGCGCTGTACTGGTGGTTTTGTACGCGTAGGAGGGGGAACACACGGAGCGATGGTTCGATGCTGAAGTGTAAGCGAGACAACACGATGTGACGAGCAGCTCCAAGTTGTTGAGCTCGCTGAAAGAATACACACACATTCACAAACGGGTCGTCAAAGCACGGTATTTGTATTGGTGTTAGTGAAGTGCGCGTGTAAAACAGAATGCGAACTCTCATCGCAGCGCGTTTCTCCTTGCTTCCTCATGCTTCCTCATACCCCTCGGCCTGAATGACTCAAAATTTGGGGTCTCATTGTTGGCGTGGTGTATTTCGCTAGCGTCACTCAAATCACTCAAAAAATACACTCATTTTGCCGGACGGGCTCGACCTGAATCACTCAAAATTTGGGGTCTCATTGTTTGCGTGGCAGTGCGCTCGCGAGCTAGGCTGTTTTTTATGCATGGATTTTAAGCATCCAGGCCGCTCGGAAGCTGCCCTGATCTTCTCGCTACATATTTTTGATAGACAGTGCGATAGCGTGCTAGGTTGTACAGCCGTTGATAAACAGCTGATTTTAAAAAAGCAAGGTATATTTCGACGTACACAAAATGGATTTATAGTGGTTATAATAATTATCACCTAACCTGAACTTTTTTCGCTGCATCGCTGTAGGAAACCAGTTATTACGATAAATAATATCAGTTGTTTTGTAATAAAAAAAGTTTTTTAATTGCCTCACGCTATGTTTTTTTTATACAGGAGGACGGCTTTGCCTTATTGCTTAAATACTCACTATTACAGTGAACCATCTCTTATTTGAGAGGCAATGGGACTGTCGAATAAGAGGGGTTTTCAAATTACAGAGGTTTAAAGTGAATGAAAGGTCCAAACAAACAAGAAAGAGATAGATCATTTAGTATGCAGCCTTAACTGTTGCGATAGGAAACTGCGAACAGAATCGCTAATTTGAGCATACATCTTTCAATAACCATGGCAAATAAAAGGGACACAGATTTCAGAGGTTTTCCAAATTAGAGAAACAAAAATGTACTGGAAATCAAGGGACTGAGCAAAATGTTCAAATAAAAGAGGTTTTTCTGTATAATGATTTTTGTAACATTCGTTCACAGAGTGACATTTTGTTTTTTCTTCCTGCCTGATTATAGCTATTGTCTAAAAAGATCATTAATTCATTTATGAACAGATGCCACGAATGAAAAAAAGGGGAGCACAATTAATGAGATGAAAACTCATTAGTGGTTGTTGTGCTCCCATCGAAGGTGTAAAATATGTGTATTTTTGTGTATTGATTTTTTCTCATCATAAACCTTATACTCTATTATTCGAGAACAATCTGCATTAATTAAGCAATACCTCACGAAAGATATTACCTATATATCCTGTCCAATTGCTAATATATGGCTAGCGCGAGCGGACGAATTACCGCTCGCTCGTGATTCGCAGTAAGCAAAAGAGCCAGCTCGCTCGAATCGTCGCAAAGAATCATTTTGCCCATGTCTAATATCAACATCAAGTCTCGCCCACGAATATGGCGTAGGACTACAAACAGTACGCGACATTTTGAAACAAAAAAATCAATTGCAATCTTTTGAGCGAGATTGTGATATTTGGCTGGTCCTTCCAAGAGAAAAACCATGGAGATGTCGTCGTATAAGCATCTCGATACCGCCGTTTAAACTTGGTTCAAACAAAAAGGTTCAGAAGGTGTGCCCATAATCCTTGATCAAATTTGCAATGCAGACGAGACAGGGCTATACTGGAAATGTCTATCAAAACAAACACTGGTAACTAGTTCTGAAAAGTTTGCACCCGGATTCAAAGAACCAAAAGAAAGGCTAACTGTATTGTGTTGTGCAAATGCGTCAGGAACGCATAAGATAAAACTTGTTGTGATACGGAAATCATAGAAGCCAAGACCGTTTAAAAACGTACATACGGATGATTTACCCGTTGTCTACTACAGCCAGAGAAATGCTTGGATGACCAAAGACGTGTTTACTTACTGGTTCCAAAACAAATGGGCTCCGGAAGTCAAGTCGTTGTTGGCATCAAAAGGCCTCCCTCAAAGATCGATTTTACTATTGGCTCACACCATCCATCTCACTCATAAGAGTCGCTTCTCAATACGGATGATATGTTTTCGATAAAATTTCTTCCGTTAAATGTGACCAGCCTGATTCAACCAATAGATCAAGGCGTGATTAATTAATTAAAACGATTTTACCAATCAACAATATTAAATATGCCTAGACCAAGATGATCAGATGTTAGAGTTTTGGAAAAAGCTTACGATTTTGGATGCTGTATACGCTTTATCGAGTGCATGGAATAAAGTAGTGGTGGGTAATCCGGAGCTGAGGCATGGATCAACTCCGACTCTGGTGCGCAAAATATGACTCCGACTCCGGATTATAACCGGATTTGACTCCGGATCAATCCGGATCAGTCCGGATCAGTGCGGATCAGACAATTCTTGATGAGTTCATTGACTTTCAAGTAAGGCATCGAATATGTACGAAAAGGTGTAACAATTTACACGAACTGATCCGGACTGATCCGGACTCTGAGTTGATGAGTCCGAGGGTTTTCCCGTGCGCACCCCCCCCCCCCCCCCCGCAAAGCAGTCCGGAGCAACTCCGAGTCTAACTCAGAGGGGTACCGGAGTCGGATCGATCCGATTACAATTTGTCTGTCAAAATTGACGCCGGTCAGCTGATGCTTGGAATAAACAACATAAATAAGATTGCAAAAGCTGCAACTAACGATTCAAGTTTTCTCCATCCTACCACGTTCCATCGTTAATAGAATACGACTTCCTTGTTGACCTGTTCAATGAGTAAGTTCTGCTGATTTGATCCCATTGTTTACCCAGTTCCGTTTGTTCCCCAGGTTTGATATTGCAGTCACAGCTTCTGCGGATGAGGGTTTATGCCGTCTAGCGTTATTAAAAAGGCTTAGAAATAATGCAGTCCTGAACGCGACCTTACTGCAATGTGTGGGAAGCGGCCAGGCTCCATGCCGATTCGCAACAATCGACGGCTTCAGGATGATCGTCTATGCTGCTCCTGTTACAGTTCCGTATCATAGGAAACAAATGTTCGTGCTGTCCCGGCTGCAGTTTTGTTCCAGTGGGGGTCGAGAATTCATGCCACTTCGGGTGCAGCTTAATTTAAGTGCTAGAGCGAAAAGACGAGAGATAAATGTCGTCCCGGCAGCTGCTATAGTGTTAAACAACGGCGAGGGTCCATTTCATTTATACTCGAGTCAAGTACAATATCAGAGCGAAAAGGATGTTTGAAGCATTTGTGGTGAGTACATAAGTAATATGTGGGAATTTGTCACCTATGATCCCCCTACCTATATGTGTGAGTCGAGTGCATTGCACGGCAGACAAGAGAATGTGTACAAAGGTTGATCAAGTAGGTGCTCTCAGTAGGGGTGCACGGTGCTGCTGGTGTGCGGCCCGTACAGTATGAGTATCAACATGTTTTGTACATAGTGTTTATTTATATAATATTTTGTGATTGCGTAAATTGTTGTGACGAAAGTTATGAATATAACACTTTGTCAATCTCAAAAAGGAAAATCGTATTTGATAAATGCTACCAAAAACACAAATATATTTGAAGTTTATATCCTAATTATTATTGTTACCAGTGTTGTGAACGGTGATAGTCGTCGACATGAAATTTTACAAAATGATACTTTTTGAAGCATCGCATTCTAGATCCACGCATTAATTCGACAATCACGGAAAAAAATATCATTTGACACGATGATATTTTCCTGCTATAATCATTAGACTTTTTGATTTTGCCGTACCTCATGTGAACTAGATCTTCATCAAAAATGGTTCCTTTTTCGTGTTTTCGCGTGAATTTCTATACTCCTGTAAGAGAACCCGTTGCCGGTCTCATGGTACAGTCGTCAACTCGTACGACTTAACAACATGCCCGTCATGGGTTCAAGCCCCAAATAGACCGTGCCACCATACGTAGGACTGACTATCCTGCTATGGGGGGAAATCAATAAGTCACTGAAAGCCAACCCCACAAGTGTGTTGGCAGGCCTTGACCGGCATCGGTTGTTGAGCCAAAGAAGAAGAGAAGAAGAAGTAAGAGAACACCATTTTCCGGGTTGACTGAGTGAAAATATCAAGTGGTCTAATGGCTAAGTATATATCGATATGAACGATTGAGCAGTTCTGGCGTCTCATGAAAAATGTCAAATGACATTCATTCTACATTTTTTGCAATCATGTCATCGCAAAAGCATTGATTGTTATTGCACAAATGATTTGGGAACCATGAATATCATGATCAAAAAATGATTTTGACACCCGCTTACTGCGAATATCATAAAAAAATGTCAACAATTAACAACACTAATTGTTACAACGGGCTCATTAACTCACTTTTACCTCCTTCTCCTACTCCTTGGTCAGCGATCTGACAACTCACGGACGTTCTTCCATACATACACTAGTAAAAGGCGGGGCAACTGGAACTCACCGGATCGGAGCAATCCGAAGCATCCCGGAGTCGTGTGGGTCAACCTGAAACGTACAAATAGATGTAGTATGTGCAACGATTTCCTTAGATACGAGAAAGCATAAGCGATTCCGGTCCATTGGTGCAGCGAGTACGGGTTGGGTATTGAACCTATTTTGACCTGACCCAAACTCGCTGCACCAATGGGTCGGAGTCGCTTTACTTTCTTACAAGTACTAATCATTCGAGTCAACTCGAAGTCCTTAGTTCCTCGGGTTGGATTTGTTTCCGACTCCGATCTAGCACACCCGCTCCACTAGCGGATCGGAATCATTGATGATTCATGATGTGCGTTACCCTATTGCATCAAAACCCTTTACTGTAACTTAGTCTGACCTACATTAGGATACGCGAGCATTGTTTGGTACCCAGTTAGTCTGGTGTGAACTGACAGGGTTGAAAGCGTTTAACCGTTACGCGGCTCTTGGGGCAATCGGGTGCTACTCTTCTCCCATATGAAATTCGGTGTCGTATGTTTGGTTTAATGATTCCCACGATCGTTGATTCTCAACCTTTGATTATTAGTGGTTTGCTTGGAAATGAGATTGACTGTCTTTCATTGTTCTTTAGTGAGCTGAGATCGTAGATGACGTATGATCACGTGTATCCAGTCGGCGTGTCAGAACTGATTATGCAACCTGATCACACGCTGGAGTTGGGCTATGGTTGCAATTGTTGGTTATTGTGTGCTGGTCCCATCATGCGGCACTGTTGAATCCACAAAGATACGCCAATACATGTGGTGGCCAGCTAACGGTTTATCTCTATATGACGGTATATCTCTATTTTATACCCACGGCCAGTGTTGTTAGCGGTGACGTTCTTCGACATTAAATTGCCTACTTTGACTCGATTTGAAGCTTCGCATTCAGTTTTCACTCTTTCATTCTACAGTCACGTCAAAAAATGTCGTTTGTTTCGGCGACATTTTTTGGCGACATTCATTTGACTTTCATTTTCGAGTGCACTAGATCTCCTTCTCCTATGTAACACTTATTTCTTTTAACCGTAGAGTTGGCAACCAGATTTACACACGTAAGTTGGCAACCGGCATAGCCGGGTATTCCACACGTTTTGATGCAAAAAATAAACGATTTTCATAGGTAAACAATGCTTTCTATATTTCAATGCTGTAAGCAAGTAATGCCGACCATATATTCTCTTCTATTTCATTTATTCCTTAAGTTTTTTCATTTTATTATAAAAATAACGGTCAAATTGAAATTTGGAATCGCTTGAATTTGACTCGAAAATAAGCACAATACGAAAAGAAGAAGAAGAGAACGTTTGTAGAGGAGTAGAACATGAATGACGTTTGTAGAACATTTTGTAGAGGAGAAACGTCATTCTCCTTACAAAATGTATGGAATACCCGGGTATGCTAATTGCCAACTTACGTGGTAAAGTTAAAAAAATCAAAATAAAATACTTACAGGCTGTTTAAAATTACAACTTATGCTCCAAAAAATCATAAATTAAAAGTTGGGAGGATACGGAACATTTCAGGTCAATAAAAGCAATAAATCAAAAGTTATTGCAGTTCGAAGTTGAAAAAAATACCCGGGTATCCGGTTGCCAACTTAAGGGTTAAAAACGAGTGCTCCAGCAAGAAGACACTGATATTCGCTCTGGCCAAGTAAAAATATTTAATTTTTCAGTCCCTACGATTGTTAAAGGCACGAGGGAGTTCTGATTTCACAAGATGAATGTCAATTGACATTCAAACTTCATTTTTTATAGTCATGTCATCGCAAAGACCAAGATCTATTAAGGAGAACAGGTCGATGCAAAGCCCGTTGCTAGGTTGCCATTTTCAGCTCGCTTTTGACAGTTTTATGACAAAGTGTTTACAAACAAACGGCTAATAGTTAACGCGGAAAAGTGGACGAGTTTACTATTGGAAAGATTATATTGGTTAAATTTCTTGCGGTCAATCACTTCTGGAGAATAAAAGAGAAGTAATTGCAGTTTACTCTGTATTCAGAAACATGGATAATCTTTTTCATTGTTTGCCATTACGTGACCACAAACCACAAACTTTTGCAACAGTCCTGCTGGAAAAACGAAATGTTTAACATGTTCAACTGGGTAAAAGAAGTCCTATTTACATTCAATTAAACACTGAGAGTAAAATGAAACATCCAATCGGCACACACTGGTACAATATGCATACCGTCCTTTACTTATAACCCGGCGACGAATGATAAATGAAATCCTTGGATTGTATCAGTCATGTTATATAGGATTCCAATTCTTAAAATATTCTAACAGGAAATGAATGGAAAATGCTGAACAAAACTCTCATTCACTCTATAGCAACGTCCATCGCTAAAGATAAACAATGTTCACTTTAACTATCAACATTTTCCTATGGCTTTCTGTCAATTTACTCTAAACGCTTCGACCTGTTCTCTTTCAAGGACCTTGGCAAAGACACTGAAGGTAACCACACATATGAATGTCGGTTTTCAACAGTAGTTTCTTGGCAACAGTGAATGTGATGAACGAAAAATGATTTTGACCAGCAGCCTACTGCGAACGTCAAAAAAAAGTTCAACAGTTTACATCACAGCCCTCGGCGGTATAACTCTTGCAGCGACATACAGGGTTTTCGAGGATTATATTGACATGTTCAGCGAGTTTTTGATTCGTTCGAGCATATAATTGACTCTTTCAGAGAGATATAGAATTGTTCGGAAGTAGGCGTTGACATGTTCGGTTATACTGTAGAGCTGATGCAGATGTCAATGGCTTTGAAACTAAAAACAATTCTGACATGGTAGCAATGGCAAAGGAGGAGGAAGATACGAGTGGATCTGAGGAAGAAGATATTGGATATTAAAAATCGACATAAAGACAACGAAAATGCATGTAGAGGGCCTTCTAACTTTTATGGATCAGAAAGGTTTTCAATATTGCGTTTTGAATATTGCGACCGTTCGTAAGACTGATATCAATCAGATGATACAGTATTTCCAAAAACAATCAAAGATTACGGATTTCTTTGATCAAAATAATAATTCTACTTAACATGAATATAAGCAGCGAGCATTCCGACAATACAGTAATGAATTGAACATAAATCTGAACTTGGAATGCCTGTATAAAAACAATTCTGGTGTTTTTGTTTACATTCTAGCAGAACAAAACCCTTAAGTTATAAACATTTTTGGGTTTCGGACCGCGCGGATAGATCCCGCACAACAAAATCGAGCAGTTCATGAGCTCGCTTTCTATCTCGCTTTCCACCGAAACCGATCGAGAAAGCGAACAGAATTGTCCGAATAACCGATCGAAGCTCTTAATCGATTGAAGCGTTTACGGTATTTCGAGAGAGCGCGCTGCATGTGTTTGTCTCTTTCTGACAAAAAAGCTTCGGTACGCAACTGTGTTGGCGCAAAAATGATAGTGACCGAAAAATAGTTCACACCCACGTTCTCTTTCTCCCCTCCTTCCCCTTTTCTCCATTCTTTCACCTCGCTTTATCATTATTGGTTCTTGCTCTCAACCTGCATTGAGCGAGAGGCTGACAAGTTTTTGATCGCTTTGCGCAGCGGGAAGTTTTCGATCGCTTTGCGCAGCGGGGCGGGTATATGCGATATCGAGCAGTCGTTAACTGTTTTGACGATCGTTTATTTTAACAGGAATGAACAACAAATGAACTCAGTTAAACCAAAATGAACTTTAAACGACTGTGAAAATGTGTTCATTTATTCACGATGCCGGCTATTATTAGTTCGTGCACAAATCGTGGTTAACAAAAACCTCATCCCACTCAGAACAGTACTGATGCACAGAGTAGAATTGAAAAAATAGCGGAGAAACTCATTTCTTTTCTACATGCATGCTTGGTTTAAAATCAACCGCTTGCGTTCTAGATGCCGGCGGAGCGAAAAGTTGATGAAAATCAGCGCCGGGCTGAATGTGTTAATGATAATGTTGGATAACTTGAATGTTAGAAGGTCAAAGATATGCAAGAGAAATTAGTGGCTGGCTTACCCGGCGCTCTAGCACCAATCGAACACGACATCGAACATGGAAAATGTATGGGATTAGACATGTTTGTCTTGTTTGTTTGTTTGTTTGTGTCTGACAGTGCACCTCCATATGATTATATGGGTTTGTTCGAGTCGGATGTCGTGTTCGATTGGTGCCAGAGCGCAGCCTTAGTCATGATTTTGGCTCCGGCAGGTTTAGCAAGATGGTCAGCAGATCCTGCTTTAGAAGGTGCAGTAAAGTATACGCGATTTCGTTATTCAACTATTCGAAGTTGAAGTTGTTAAACGTTTAAAGTTTCAACTATGCCATGCTGTTTCCGACGAGTTTCGATCGGATTCACGTATCTTTTGCTGAAATCCCTCATTAGCTCGGTTGGAATCAATAATGATAAAAATGAAGCCGAGTTCGTAAAAAACAGTACATATAAATTGAATATTTAACACATGATTAGCATGAATTGCATATTGAATATAAAAAAAATATAAAAAGGGTAGTAAACAAAAGAATGATGATATGACATTGGGAAAGCAATCAAGTTTATTGAGTGTTAATATGTCATGTATTTTTAACCATATAACCTATTTGTATTTTATGGATTATTCTTTCTGAAGAACTATAGCTACTCAATCTATAAACTTCATTAATTTAACTTAATTCAGATTAATAGTTCTTTTAAAATTGATTAAAGAATTAATCATTTTCGAACCATTACTACTAGTGGGTTAAAAAATGCATTAAAAACGTCTTCTTCTTCTTTTTTTGGCGTAACGTACTACGCGGACAAGACGGCCTATACAACAGGCTTTCGAGACTTAATTCATTACCACGTAGCCGTATAGTCTGTCCTTGGTACAGGTGGCGGACGGTCCATCCCGTGCTTGAACCCATTACGGGCATGTAGTTAAATCGTATACTATATCGCCAAAAATATAGTTTAATTAGTTTTAATTGTGGAATTTGTATTAATCATAACAACGTTTTATTCAAGACCTTGAATTCTAGCAATTGCGAGCCTTATGACAGAACACTGATACAAGAGTTGTTTATTATGTTTACAATTTTTAGAAGATATCTGTTTAGCAATTATCAATGCTAGCAATATTAAATTATTAACAATAATGTTGTGAAAAGGGTTCCCTTCTATATTTTGCGTTACACGGGGCATACTCGGTTGATTATATGGTCCGTTATGCATACAAATGCAGAACAACGAAATATGTGGCTGGATCATACAATTCGAAACTAAAATATGTTACGCTAATTTGATAAACAAGAATTAGATAACATGCAGGCAAACTAATTCTATTTAACAAAATAATTTACCAATAATTATATTTACGAGCGAACAATAAAAAAATATGTTTTTTTTCTAATATACTAATAAGCTGGTATGAACTTCATTCCTAAGTTCATATTCTATTGTAGTATATATCGTTAGCTATATGTTCCCGAATTTGTAACAAATATGCTGTAGCTCCAGAAGGAATTGCTCGTGACGATAGCAATCGATTGAATGTTCCTTTTCTAGCTAAAAGCCTTCTGTACTACTACTGTACTACTTCGTCTGCACAAAAAATATGTAGATAAATAGTTGCTAAAACTACTTTCTTAGCTACACGAATTTGAATTTCCATACTTTTAAAAAATATCCTAAATATACTTCACAAAATTCCAAATGTTGGCTCTATTATTCTTCATGCTTTTGAATGTACTGTATTGAAAATTTTCCGGACAGACCCTTGGGGATTACTTCCTGCGTAAGGTCTTATGCAGTAGTGTGAAAGAGCAAAAGCTTTATCGCCTAAAAGCATGAATGGAATTTTAAGCGCATAGGGTAATTTAAGTATTTTTGGCTGAAGGATACCCAATTCACTATTTTCAAATTTCTGGTAAATTTTAGATTGCGAAAAATACCTCAATCCGAAATTGCACTTCATTCCAATCCACTCCAAAATCCGAAAAATCGACAAATCGATCCACAAAATCCGAAATTCCACTTTTCTTTTCCAATTTCTTTTTCACCAACATGCTGGCAATTATGCTATTTATTGCAAAAGAAAAATCCTATGCAAAAGAAAAATCCGGAAATTGAATATCCGGATATTCTGCAATGATTTAAATAATCCGGCTTTCTCACTGTAGAAGAATATTTGAAGGAGGAAAACGAAGGAGATCTGTAATAATTTAGCCTATTTTTTAATTATTGTAAGCTATGTTTATTTCATGAATAGTAATATTTTCAGCTATACAAATAAAAATTGTTACAAAATCGAAACTATCATTATTATTATTTAACTATTTAATTTTTCTCTTGCTGCTCACAATTCAAAAGGAACGATCACAGCGATCTGAAGTAAAGCCCTGGCCAATTTAACATAATCAATAAAATAGAGGCTAGATTAAACTACTATTTCCGAAACCGAACCAGACAAAAATGTCTTTATGTGGATATTAAACGAAATGGTCTTTTGCCTACAGGGGTTGATGCGTCAACGTTTTGTTAAATGATTTTACTATTTAAACATCATAGGCAAAAAAATGTTCTGAATATTTTTATCCATGAACCAGATAGTGAATTTTATTACCTTTACGTAGCCTTTTAACGCTTTAATCAAGCATTGATAAACCTCGGGGATTATTTTTCCAATCAGTTGTCTAGAAACCTAAAAAAAATAATCGCCAAACAGTTTAGTAGATTTTCAATTTTCAAAGATTTTTTTTTCACTTACACGAAACATATATTCGAGGCTTTTATAGCTATCGCCTGTGGCTAGATATCTCAATGTTATCAACAATCTCTCTCGTGGCGTTACAGCAGGACGCATATTGGTGTTCAGCATAGATAGAAGATACTCAAAATCGGCCTCACGCATGCGAATAAACTTTCGAATGGTTTTACCCGTGTCTTCACTCATATCTTGCAGCATTAAGTTACCATACTCGTTTCTTTTTAAAACGTATTTTCGAGCCCAAAATATACGGCAAGGGCGCGGTCTTTCACGATTCTGTTGTTTATGTAGTACTAAATTTATTAGTATTAATGCAATTGAGATAAGTAAAAGTTCTATGTCCGGATCCATTTTCAGTTGTATTGTTTGGTCCCAACTAATAGCAACGATGGAAACAAATGCATCAATGACGATGTGATCAAAAGAAATCGAAAGACGATCGTGAAGCGCTACCTGTCAGATATTTCACCTGTCAGAATAGTTCATTTCGCTGTATATTTCACTTCATGTAGCCTCGCGGTGACATTTTTAGGACTATTATCCATGCAAATCGATTAACCGGCATCCGTTCGGCCCCGAGCATGCCGGATAATCGACGTTCTACTGTACTTAAAATATATTTATATATTCCCGGATGCAACACATCTGCTAAAATTGCTGAGAAACTGGTTCATCGATTACGGCTTCTTTTATAACGGCAAAAAAATTAATTCAGATTCAATGAAAGATTTGATAAAGACTAGAGGTGAATCAGGAATAACACCGCTGTTCAAGTTGAGTGAAAGCCATTTAAATATGACGTCTCAAGAACGATAAAACGTCAGAAGAGCAGCATAATTATTATCTCGCACTTCGGCGATATGTATAAGGAGATACTACCCAGATACCGACATTGCTTCAGATTTAGCTAATTCCTTAGAAATAGTTAATTTATGGTTTGATGTTGTAAATTCGTATAAACCATATGCCTCAGAAATCTTATAATGGAAATGATAACCTCGAATACAGGCGGTCCCCGAGATACACGGTACCTCTTATACGCGGATTCGGAGATACGCGGTTTTCCAAATTTGACAGTTCTTTTAGCAAATTGTACTGATTTGACACATCCATTGTGAAATACCAAATAATTTCCGTATTGAACGAATGTAAAATACTATTTAAAAAGGTTTAAAATTGTTCAATTCAGTAGAAACATGTCAAATAATTAATTTGGTGGCGAAAACCACTCCCTACTTGCAAATTGCACGAAAATTAGTGATATTTTGGCTGGAAATCACGAGATTCGACTTACGCGGAAATTCGAGATACGCGGTATTTTGCGGTCGTTTTCGGTCCCCATTAACCGTGTATCTCGGGGACCGCCTGTATATCATTTAAAGTTTTTTTGGTAGTGTCGAATATGAAAGTAATAACACCGACAAACCGCCGTGACACTGGCGTTACAAAAGTGACCCACACGAAAGTACTGTCATTTACCAGTGAGGCGAACACTTCTGTCAAAGTAAGCTCTGTTCACTGCTGCTTCGATGTAAACAACTTTTCTAAATACAAATGGTGAAGGAAGTGTGAGGCATAATTTTGTGAGGATTATTGGACAAAACACCCGGGAACATCATTTTATAAGTTTCCAAATCAATGCAAAAGATGTGAGAAGTACATAAAACAATACGCATTGGAATTTGCGAAGAAAAACAAAAAGGGGGTTTAGCAGTTTCTTCTCTGTGTCAGTGTAGTAAGCGAATCATTATAGAGATGGCGCTAGTGTTTAACGTATTTTCATTTGAAATAAGGAGACAACTTTTGAAACTCATTTTGTTCGAAGTGTCACGTCGGTTTGTCGGTGGTAATAAGTCATGTCAAAGTCAAAGTCAATTCTTATACATTTCATATCACTTTCTATGCTTTTTGAGGTTATGAAGGAGAAGCACGGGATCAAGTTTAGATCTACACATAAGGTAGATATATTGCAAATTGTGGTATTATTGATTATATTTTTATTTTAATTGTTCTTTTGTCAACAGCTTAATCAAGACGTCTTGGAAAATGTCTTTTTTTTCAAATTCGTCAAGAAGGAGAGGTTTATGACCACCCTACGCCTATGAGTTGTATATATAGAGTACAAATGATAATTCTTAGCAAATCTCCAACAACTTTGAGTAATCAAACTAATATTAAAAGGAATGATGGTGTATAAAATGACGAATATGCAACATCAGAAGAACCAAGAAGAGTGGAAATTCACGAAGAGCAAGAAGAAGAATTAATTTTAGCCTCTATATTAGCCAAAATCGATATGATTCCAAATTATTATGATGAACCAGTTTTAGACGCCGATGTAGAGCAAGCTTCTGGCAACATTTCTATAAGTACCGTTAGTAGTAGTTTTTTTTTATTTGCCTGCACAGGTTAAAGACGGCATGGAGTACATAATAAGCTGTATGGCCAAAAAATTTCACCAGAAATACCCAGAACTTAATTTAGGACAAGAAACATTAAATTTACCAGGGTATCATATTTGTAGTCACCCTCCATTGTTTGTTGAACACCTATCCGTTCGAGGATTATTTCCACCGTCACTATGGTTTTTGAAACAAGGCGTTAATTGGTTACGTTAATAAAAGTTCAACATTAATCAACATTATCATATATCAAACACTCAAAGGTGTCCCTAAAAGTCAGCTATTGCATATAATCGCCGTCAAACTTCGGAAGAGCGATGGTGGGTAGTTTTATGCCTTGTTGGGACACTTCACTGCGCGGAATTTCCCTATATTTCGCCTTCAATTTCGATTGAACGCGAATCAAGCGCCGTTCAAAATCCTCCCTAAGGGCGGCATTGTGTGTCATTTCCTCTACAGTGGTTGCACTGTCCTCCAACTGCTGTTGAAGGCTCTCCAAATCCTTGCATATTTGGTCAAATTTGGCCATGCGAGTTTCCACCTCTATAGAATCCCTATCGGGCTGATAGTTTTGAAGAAACTCTTCATAACGGACCAAAATGGCAATCAAAATCGTTCGTCTCGACGACAAAATTAGCGGTTGAGCTGGCATCTTACTAAAACTGCGATTATCGTGTATGCGAGTGTAGTGTAAAGTGCAGTGGAACGGTCGGGCAGTGAAAGGCAAAGGGGTTTAGCACTTTATCGAAAAAAATGCGAACATTCAGGATATCGGAAAAATCCTGGTCACGGCACCAATGTTTCGTTGCGAATAGTTTTCGGATAAAGTTTCCTTTTCTTTCGTGGAGTTTTGCTGCAAATAATTACCGAAGTCATTGTAATAAATTGCTTCTGTTGGTCAGTGATATGTCTGAACTACTCGGACTATTGCACACAGGTTCTAGTTTTAATATATGTATTTGGAAGTCAACTAAAGAGTGAGTAAGTGATGAGCTATCGAGTTGCTTTTATGGTTTCTATGTGTTACTATTGCATGCCATATGCCGTATGGTTGCTATGTGTTACTATTGCATTTACGTTTTTAATTATCCTTGTGGTAACTGGGATCCAACATTTCCCCTCTTAGGGTTTGAACATACAATAGGGCTTGAATCGAGCAAGAAGTTGGATTTTTCGTCGCGGTCTGTTCATTGTGGATGTTGCCTGTTCGCTTAGTTCTACTGGAACAGGAGTTTTTTTATCGTATACTGGTTCGACCATTGAACCGTCGCTGTTTTCGTGTTCATCTTCTGAAATATCTTCTGTTAAGAAGGAGTTGCTCTGGCTGATGGCTACTGCTTCTTCATTCTGTGAATAAACATCTGCGTAAATTTCGATTGAAGGTACTTCAGTTGGAAATTGTAGGGCGAAATTGTCGAAAAAGATAAATAGTGGAGTAGACTTATCTATATGCGAGCTGGTTTCTGCGATGCGCGACTTGAGCTGGTTGGTATGCGATCTTATCAGTGCTTTTTGATCCTCAAGAAAAATGTTGTAGTTAGCAGAACCGATCGTTCTGCAATGTTCTATCTCTTCGCACTGTGTGGCCATCTTCACTTGTGGTTGGCCGTATCAATGCCGAAACAGTACGAAGAGGTCTGCTGAACATCAATTCAGCCGGGAATTTTCCGCCCAGATCACTGGAAGGAGTGGAGCGGTACACTTGTAAGAAAGTGACTAGAGCTTCTTCGAGCGTCTCTCCCCCCGAACGAATTTTTTGAAGGCTTCTTTTCAACGTGCCCACAAATCATTCAGCAAGACCGTTGGATTGTGGATGGTATGGAGCAATTCGAATTTGTGGAATACCTTCACTGGTGCAGAACGTCAGGAATTCGTGGCTTGAAAACTGGGTGCCGTTGTCCGATTGCTTCCGGAACTCCGAATGTAGCGAATGATTGTTTCAGCATTTTGATCGTGGCTTGCGCTATTGTTGTTTTGGTCAAGTGTACCTCAGGCCACTTGGAGTAAGGATCCGCTATGATCAGGAAGTAAACTCCTTCTACCGGAAGTCCTCAATTTCGTTATCGATGCCAGGCCAGTACACAAAGCTTCGTGCAATTGCCTTCATCCAAACAATTCCTGGATGGCCTCTATGGAACTGTTGCAGGATCCTTAGTCGAATCTGGGCCGGAAAGACGACTCTGCTGCCGAACATGAAACATCCGTCAATCATGTTGTGCGATTCCCGTCGTAAAAAATACGGTTGAACTGCAGCGGACAGGTTCTTGGAGTAGCTGGGCCATCCGTCGCGTATGTGTTGAGCAACAGATTGGAGTGTGGCGTCGGTTGTTGTAGCCTTTTGCAGTGCTCCGAATGAAGCAGAAACCTTTTCTGTAGTGTCAGCAAAAATGCTTACCAAATCTTCCTCAAGGCTTAGTGCAGCGATAACGTATTCTTCTTCGGGTTGGATGGTCTGGTCGATCAGTCGGGACAACAGATTTGCACATCCGAATACGTTGGTGGATACATGCTGAATCTCCAAGTTGTAGTTCAACATCGTGAGAGACCACCGTTGTAGTCGGTTCGCAGTGTGTAGGGGTATCCCCTTCTTAGAACCGAAGATGGAAAGTAGTTTGGTCACTCAGCAGCGTGAAATGGCGTCCCAACAAATATTTGTGGAATTTGGTCACTGAATAGACCAAAGCAAGCGCTTCTTTCTCTGGTAGTCCATAACTACGCTCCGCGAGTGTGAGCGTCTTCGAAGCGTGTTGTACTGCCATCATGCTGCCATCAGGGAACTGGTGAAAAATGACTGCCCCGATGCCTGTGCTTGATGCATCCGTAGCCACGATAATTGGAAGCTTAGGGTCTTAATGCATTAGCAACAGGTTTGATTGAAGCGTCCTTTTGAACTGGTCGAAAGTTTTTTTGGAATGCCGGTGTGCACTGCCATTACACGTCCTTCTTCATCAGCTGGTCCGTTGGATGCCGCAATTCGTGAATGTTGAGCACGAACCTACCGTAGAAGTTGACCACACCCAGGTACGATCGAAGCTCGGGAACGTTGGTTGGCGGTGGGAGTGCAGCGATAGCCTTCACTTTCTTGGGATCTGGACGAATGCCTTGTTTGTCCGCAATATGCCCCAAATAGCCGAGTTGTGATTGAAAGAAATGACACTTCTCAGCCTTCACGTAGAAACCATACTCTTTGAGCCGCTGGAAGAGTAGGTTGAGTGACGTTGCCTGTGAGCTGAAGTCCTTTCCAAACACGATGACATCATCGATGAAAGAGCGGACACCAGGTATGTCTGCTATCATTCCATCCACCACACGTTGGAATACGCCCGGCGCAGATTTCACTCCGGGAGCCAAGCAATTGAATCGGAACAATCCTCGATGTGTGTTGATTGTGAGCAGCTGCTTGGAGTCGTCAGCCACCTCGAGCTGCAGATACGCATCGTAAAAATCAACGATGCTGAAAACAGTGCGCGTTTCAAATTTTTTTCAAGTTGGGCGAAAATTTCCTCCGGCATCGGAAGCGGATAGTGATTTGGTTCCAACGCCTCGTTTAGTCCCGTCGAGTAGTCTGCACAAATACGCATACGCATACTCTACCGTTAGGTTTGCGCGCTGCCATAATGGGAGCATCCCATTCGGAGAAATCGACAGATTCAAGGTTGCCCAACGATTGTAACCGTGTGAGTTCAGCATCGACCAATGAGATGGTGTTGAAAGGAAGTGGGCGCTTTGGACAGAAAATAGGTTTAGCATTTGGTTTGAGAAAAAGCTTGTACTTCAATATCCTGCAGTGTCCCAGTGAATCATTGAAAACATTTGCATGCTTTACTCGAAATTCATTAATCGTACTTGATTGCAAACGGAGTCGTGAGGAGCTGACCGCAGCTGGAACAAGTCAATTCAGTCGATACCGAGAAGGTTGAGGTTGGCAGTCGTCGTGACGAAACATCTGCCTCGAGCAGTTTTTCCGTTGATGCTGACGTCGCACTGGAACTCACCCATCAGATGAAGTGGT
Organism: Anopheles merus; assembly: GCF_017562075.2. NCBI lineage: Eukaryota > Metazoa > Arthropoda > Insecta > Diptera > Culicidae > Anopheles > Anopheles merus. The sequence goes on from NC_054083.1 coordinate 10,336,527, forward strand.
TTGCCCGACGCCTTGATTGCTTGGATCTTCGGTTTGATGATTGAAGGGTTACCCAAGTTGTTCTAGGTTTGCTTTGATATCACCGTGATATCGCTTGCTGTATCCAGTTGGAGCCTGGTAGCCACGCCGTTGATCAAAGTAGGCACATATTTTCGTTTACTGGCACGGTTAGCGATGTGTTTCACAAGGTGGTTCAAGATGTATACTCCTCTAGTGTTGACTTTCCGATGATTGTTTTGTCTATTTGCTGGCTGATTCGTTTGCTGATTTGATGGTACCTGACGTGCGATGGTGTGTCCAACTTCCTCAATAGCAGCCGTATCTTGGCGGAATCGTCTAAATTCTTGGCATCCGTTTCGAAATGATCCGTATACCGGCTGTACCACTTCTCGAAAGTGATTCCGTTTTTCGGGTCGAACAAAAATTCGCTGATGTTGGTTGCCAAAGACTAGAGAGTTTGCTCGGTATTGTTCGGCTGTGCCAACTTCTGCGGGAGTTCCGTCATCAAAAGGATTGCTTTATGTAGTTCTGCCATCGCTTCTTTCGTTGTGCTTCGAAATTTAAAAATCCTCGTCGACAAATTGATATGTCCGAACTACTCGGACTATTGCATATGTCTGCAACAGCCAGGTTTCGGTAAGTACAATACAATCATATAAAGATTCAGAAGCGGCTAGGCGAAAAGAGTCCAATGTTGTCCTTAGTCCTCGTACATTTTGGTAATGAAGTTGCAATGGGCCGTCGTGTTGTGTATCGATAGTTCTCGTGCCGCGACTGTTATTAGTGCAGTGGTTGTTGTTTGTGTTAGGAGTGGCTTCGTTTAACGGCAATGTGTGTGTGTGATACGCGCTCTATATCTCTTGTGATTATCGATATCTTGTGTTATGCAATTAAGTGAATTGAGCTATGATTATGCGACTGATTGGGTTCAAGCCCCAAATAGACCGTGCCGCCATACGTAGGACTGACTATCCTGCTATGGGGGGAAATCAATAAGTCACTGAAAGCCAACCCCAAGTGGGTTGGCAGGCCTTGACCGGCATCGGTTGTTGAGCCAAAAAGAAGAAGAAGATGCGACTGATTATTTTCAAGTGTTCTGTTGGTCTAGATTGGTGATTGAATCATATGATCGATGCAGTCAGGTGGTGTTGACGAATGCAACGTTATAACGTTGGACATATGTTTGCTTGTGTGGTATAGCTGGTTGGTTCGATGGGACAGGGGCGATAGGTATGCGTAAGCTGGTTGTTGCCTGTTCAAAATTAATAAACTCTCGAATCCTGAGGCCCATGGGCCATGTGTCGGGGGTGAGTGCAAGACTGTTGACGGAGCTAAAGGAATTGTAATTATAGTACAATATTAACCTGTCGAAAACATCTGGCGGAAAGCATATTTCAATAATATCCTTATCCACCTAGACAATTACACGCAGAAAGGAGAAGGGTTAAAAAAAACTCCCCGTGCTTTTCGTGGTACGTAACCCGACAGACAAAGAGAACGAAATTTTCAGGCGAGGGGTAGGTAGAAACACGCGGTGGAGGCCCGGCCCAAGATCGGATCCGAAGTCCGTTGTTTTGGGCTCGAAATTAAAAATGGCGGATGGAGCGCTACCACGGAGAGAATGCGCTCTCTTGCTTGCCTTTAAAATACACGAGGCGCTCTCGCTGTAAAGAACGCTCGCTCGCGCTGTTTCATCATACCCCTTCCTTCCCGTCACGACAGACAAAGAGAACGAAATTTTCAGGCGAGGGGTAGGTAGAAACACGCGGTGGGGGCCCGGCCCAAGATCGGATCCGAAGTCCGTTGTTTTGGGCTCGAAATTAAAAATGGCGGATGGAGCGCTACCACGGAGAGAATGCGCTCTCTTGCTTACCTTTAAAATACACGAGGCGCTCTCGCTGTAAAGAACGCTCGTTCGCGCTGTTTCATCAAACCCCTTCCTTCCCGTTTCTTTCGGCTTGCGCTGCGCTGAGCTGGTACCCCCTCCCACTTGATTCCAGCGAATTGCGCTGCGCTGGACTGACACCCCCTCCCACTTGTTTCTTTCGTAGCACGCTGTGCGCTTCCCTTCATTCGGACTTGGTGCACCCGAATCAAAACAAAAACTTGAACACATTAAACTTGGTTTATATTTTATCACTTTTATTGCAAATAAAGGGGCATTTTCGCACATAGTTTCACACAATCTTGCCACAAAATCACACACATTATTTATATTTAAAAAGTCGTCTTATTCAAAATAGCCGTCTAACTGCATGAATACCGTTGTTGCTGTTAAATGCAGTAAACAAATATTGAAATAAAGTAGCGCAAATCACACATTTAAGATAAATGGTGAAAGAAAAGCGCAGCTTCATTTCAATGTGCACAACACTTCAACACTTAGCGAAACTTCGATCGCCCGGGACTTAGGCTAACACGCGCGCGGCCTTTCACGGCGAACGCTTGAGCTGAACTGACGATTTCGTGTGGTGGCAAGAAAGGGAGCGCACAGAGGAACACTCGCTGCACTAGTGCGAGCGAGACACCGATAGCCGCATGCCGCTGCGAGAAAACCAAACTGAGCGCGCAGGCTGAAAGTGAACGCACACATTCACACATGTGTAATTGTGTGAGTGAAAAAACTGTGTAGAAACCAAAACACGCTCGCGCCTCCGCGTAATTCCGCGTATTTCCAACCGTCTCCCCATGCTTCTAGGCGAGGGGCATGCCTGAAAGTCGCACACTTTTTCATTCTCATTGCTAGTAGGGAATGTACATTCAGCGCCTCAGCCGGGTGGCAATATTTACAAAACATATAGTGTTTTGAAATGTTCTTACATCCTCCGTCAAATGCTGATTCATCCATTCTCAAAAAGCGTACATTTTTTTCTACTGCCAGTCACATTGTAATTGCTTCAGTTATCATTTGCACTTGGTTAAGCAATACGACCTTTTGGGACTATTCCTGCTGAATAAAAAATTTGCACTTGATCCTCTATCTTTCCACATTCCTTTTTCAAATTTTTCTCAAAATCCATTTTTTTAATATCTCAGTTCCAGTCCAGTGAGGATCATCAGTTTTCACTCAAAAAGAATATAATTTAGTTTCCACAATTCACGACTTGCACTTTCCATCGTTTATTCTTCACCATCCCTTGTTCCCAAGCGCCACAGATTAAGCTTAAACGACTGGAAAATTGAATTTCCATATAAAAAAAAAATGAAAGCTCCACAGCTTCATTGGTTTGATCAATAGATGGCGTATTACAACTCATCATTATATTGCTATCCTGTTCTTGCAATGTGTTTCGACAAGTTTCAACTTATCATGACCTATATAGCCTTATAACTTTCTGAGCAAAAATCTATGTGAATGGTCGTGTGGTCAGATACGTGGGTATCAACACCAACGACCATAACTCAATTCTCACTTGCTGCAGTACTGGTGGTTTCCGTTGGAGTTTAGTAATTAAACAATTGTATCGCCGTTCTAGTTCTAGCGATGCATAACTTCAATGCGAAACCATACAACAGTACAGAGGAAATGAGAAAGCTCTCCTCCAAGCGATGAAGCTCAACTGGTTGGGGTATCCCACCAACAGAGAGCGCCACCGGCGTTTTTGCTATTTTTAGAATGAATGAGTCGTTTGCCGTCTGCTAAACGAAGTCTTTCTATATTCCGTTTAGGTAGAGAACTTGAGTCGTTTAGAAGCCGTTTAGTGGTCGTTTAGTGGATTTGTGGCACTTGGGTTGTTTCTTGAACACCATGCAATCATCAAAGACAACACGACATCATCGTCAATATTTTCACTTGTGCGTGGATCTATTTCTGCTTCTAGTTCGGATGTGTCTACTAGTGCCTTTTTAACATCCAGTTTTTCGAGCCTTCAATGGTGTACAACTTTAATCGAGCTGTTCCAACTTATAGTCCTGCGGATCAAATCCAACTACGGCAGTATATTAAGTCAAGAGATAAACTGAATAGAAAGGAAGAGTCAAGAAGAGTATTATTGAGAAGGTTGATAATCGTCGACACAAAATTTGTCAAAATGATACTTTTTGAGCATTGTATTTTGATTCAAGCTTTCATTCGACTATCACGGAAAAAAAATCATTTGACACGATGATATTTTTTCTGGTGTATTCATTTGATTGTGATTTTCTCGGGATACGAGTAACTTAGGTCGTGTTGAACGCAGTTGGCTTTGCGTTTGTAGTCCTCAGAAATTCAGTGACGTTAGTGAACAGAATTTCACTCTTGTTTCACGTAGAATAAGCTTGTTCTAACAGAAAGTTGTGTGGCTTTCGAAAATGGACACTTCGTTTGTACTATCGACAACGTAAATGGTTGTAAATAAAGGTAAAATAATAGAAAATATGAGCCGGGTAATTTTATACGCCATAAACGATTGACGTACCCAGATTAGGCAAAATCCCGAGGATTGCTGCAAGAGGACGGTGGTGTCTCGATAAAGAAGAGGAAAGTTTCCAAAGTTCCGGCAGCCATGGATCGGCAAAAGCTCCTAAGGTATTTAAAATATGTAATGTTTTTTTGGGTGGCGATTCCGCCAAATAATAGCTGGCATCGCGAAAGAATTGGTTTAAAATTAACAGTCGTTAAAAATTAACCAGAGTCGTTAAAAATTGCTAGAATTTGGCATCGCGAACGCATTGAGTTCATTTGTTAATTTTAACGACTGGTCCTATGCCGTCGTTAAACAAACGACTGTCAAGAGCGTATGCGATACAAATTAACAGTCGTTTGATTATACTGCTCGAATTTTTTCCCCGTGTTTGCCTATATGCGATATCGAGCAGTCGTTAACTGTTTTGACGATCGTTTATTTTAACAGGAATGAACAACAAATGAACTCGGTTAAACCAAAATGAACTTTAAACGACTGTTAAAATATGTTCATTTATTCGCGATGCCAGCTAATGTTTACACAAGCTTTAGTAATAACAATAAGTATTACTTAATGTTGCTTAAATCTTAGAGGCGGTTTCCAATGACCGATCGATGGTGACCGATAGTTCATTCTGTGAAATGATTCACCGATGAACAGATTTTTGGTTCATTTTTAGCCAATATTTGTCCACTGAGGAACCGTTGAAATTCATTTTTATTCATTTCAGAGTCAGTTAGTTCATTTTGGTTCATTTTTTATTCATTTCATGAAATTTTTGTTTCCTGGGTCGTGTTATACATATAACTGAAGATCAGTTTTGTTCATCAAGTTCATCGCAAACTATCGATCATCTTCGATCGTTGGTCAGAAAGGGTCTCTCGCTCTCGCGGTAATCGCTCTCTAAATTGTCGTTTCGTTTCATTAAAATGGCCTTTATGGAAGTTGAACATGAGCCTCAACTGTTCTAATATAAGCTGGCATCGCGAATAAATGAACACATTTTAACAGTCGTTTAAAGTTCATTTGTTGTTCATTCCTGTTAAAATAAACGATTGTCAAAACAGTTAACGACTGCTCGATATCGCATATAGGCAAACACGGGGAAAAAAATCGAGCAGTATAATTAAACGACTGTTAATTTGTATCGCATACGCTCTTGACAGTCGTTTGTTTAACGGCGGCATAGGATCAGTCGTTAAAATTAACAAATGAACTCAATGCGTTCGCGATGCCAAATTCTAGCAATTTTTAACGACTTTGGTTAATTTTTAACGACTGTTAATTTTAAACCAATTCTTTCGCGATGCCAGCTATAGTTTGCCATCTTGGAGCTTCTGTTCGAAAAACTCGCCAGGAAATTACCACATTTTTGAAAGGAAAACTCTTATGTTTGAAAATTGACTGCACAACTTGTCTTGGACGCCACATATTGGGGATCAACTGATGATACTGATGCTCCTGATTTACTCTCGTCCATCTCGTTGTATGTTCCCTCTCGTTCCCTTCGTCCTCGTGATCCTCTGTCAATTGAAACACGTCATACTCTTAATACTTTCAATGATCCTATTCTCTCCAGTTTCAGGTTGTTCAACCACTTTTACCATCTCTTTGATTTCGACTCCTCTCTCAACTCTTTCCGTAACCGTATTTTTTATTCTAATTCTCTTTAATTATTCTTCTAAGTTTTCATTAAGTTTATGATAGTCTCTACGCTCTACCTATGTTTTTTTTCTTTAAGTTTTTTTTGCTAGGTCAAGACTAGTTTAGTTAGGCTTAGTTTTTCATGAATTATTTTGTTTATTTGTTAGGGTTTATTTAGTTTTAAGTCTGCTTTATTTAGCCTTGATGGCGGATATTGAATTAATAAATGAAATGAAATGAAATGAAATATTATTGTGAACTACTAAAGGATGTTGTCATTTATACAATTGGTAATAATGCTCATTCTCACTTTAATCTTTTTAAAAACACGCGTGCGAGTTGCAGGGAATTTCATGTTTTACCAATCGTGATAGTTTTGATGAAGTATGAATAACCCTTTTTTTAATTAAATTCATTAGGAATGGTTGAGCTGAAAAATTGGTTAAAGGTACACCGTAAAATTGTTGAAAAAAAAGTTCCTAGAAATACTCAATATTTTCGAAATGTTGAACCAATTTTTTAAACAGGAGGATTTCTTCAATGAACTGGGCCAGTAACATTTGGAACTAGGTGAGATTAATTATATAAACGAAAAAAAATTTCAATACCTTAACATTTTATTTTTATTTTTTTAATTTAACAGAACAATGGGATTTTATAAAAGAATATGTAGCGGCGTTTGAGCCTGTCTATATTTTTACAAAAGCCATGCAAGGCAAACACACATGATGATGATGACCACATCACTGGACGATTTTTATCGGTCATGGATGAAGACCATCTTGAAAGTCGGTTCAATTCAAGGAAATCGTTTCGTTGAACCGCTTACAAAAGCCCTTAAACCGGTTAAAAATTTTAAAATAGAGCTTCATCGCTACATTGGAACGCATCCATCTATGTAAAGCTAAGGTTCAGCCATCTTCTACATCAACAACATCTAATGCTCCGAACGTGGCGCTTAATAGCTCCAGTGATTTTGATTTATATTTTACTGTACTTTACAGAGGATCATTGCCAGAACCAAATGCTGAAGAAATACAAACGAGCGCGAACAAGATTCTGCGGCAGCTTATATCGTTGGACGCAGAGGCCCATCAAAACTCGCATTTAGATGTTTGGATTTTTTGGTTATTGCAAAAATCCACTCATTCTGAACTGTATCAAGTGGCGACATTACTTTTATCAGTACCATCAAACTAGGTATCTGCGGAGCGTGCTTTTAGCGCACTTGGTTTGGTTTTATCTGATAAACGGACCAGAATGAACGATGATACGTTGGAAAATATTTTGCTGATCAAGCTGAACCAGCTTAATGGAATGAGGAAGATATTTAATTATTTTAAGGGGTTTTTAATTAGGGTTCAATATTGTTACACCTAATATAATGAAAAAATATATAAATTTGTTTAAGAATAAATAAGCTCAAAACCATTAATTTTAATAAAAATTGAACTAGCCTTTATGACATAAGAATTTGATTGTGTAGGAAATCTTTTTCAATATCGGTACCATAAAATAAACATATAAGGCTGGAAATACACGAACCGAGATCGTCGCGGTACCGCGAAATTCGCGCCTTGTTTATAACAGTTGTAGACCAGGACTGTCAAATCTTCCGCGCCTCCGATCGTGCTTGTTGTTTCGTATAGATACCCAACTTCGGTATTCCTGAGATTTTCGCGGAAACGCGAAGCGCTTGTTTTTACTTTTTCTGATGAATTTGTTTGAAGAAACGAGTAGAGAAACGAGTTTCGTATTTTATTTCGCATAAACGTCAATTTTTGACAGAACGGGGTATAACTTCCCCTAAAAAAAGCTTTCTGGCGACATTCCGGATACACAAACACTCTTAAACTCTTCGTTCTTTTCAATACAGGGTTTCCCACGATTTATTGGTCAGTTCCCATGATTTTTTGGTGCGTTCCCACGATTTTTTGGTCGTATCCCATAGATTTTTGGTTCGTTCCCATAATTTATTGGTATTTTCCGATTGGATATCAATACAATTGGACCAAAAAATTCTGGGAAACGACCAAAAAATCGTGGGAACGCATCAACAAAATATGGGAACCCACCAAAAATTGATGGGAACCGACCAATAAATCGTGGGAAACCCTGTAAAATATCTTCAAATACACGTAAAATATTTCTAATTATATGCTATTCCAAATCTTAACTAATTAGAATCCATTTTGTATGTATAGTACGTATGCGTTGCTAAAAAAAGCGTACCGCTTCTATGGAAATTCATTTCAACCATTCTGTCAAAAAGGAGCTTTTTTTGTTTTCAAAATTATTTGCACATTTGTATGGGACGAGACCACCTGGTCTAAACACACTTTGGGTTAAACTTCGATTCCCTGCCAACTACTGAAAAATGTGCTTTCTCTTTGTAACGTTTTTCCATACGAAGAAATATTTTTCGGCTATCCATGAGATTTTTGTGATTTTTTTCAAAAACCGGTTTTTCCATACAAACGCATGCTTTTTAATTGAGCCAACAATCGACCGTTCAACTAAAAAGTGTTCATTTATTGAATTCTAACTGTAATTCAAACGCATAGGAGAAAACAGCTATGGAGCAGTGGCGTATTTATGAGTTCTGGGGCCCTACGCAAAATGATTTGGAGGCCCCCAGTTATTATTGTTTTTTTCTATGCATCACTTTAATTTGTATTTTCCTCACTTTGCTTTTAGTATGTCTATTTCTACTTGTCGTGCTCGTCTTGCTGCGTTGGCTATCACACATCCTTGTTGACTATAACAATTTTACAGATTTTTTCTCTCAGTCAGTGATATGATCTGTTGCGTTAGTTTTTCATATAAACTTATATAAGCATTAGGTTTTTCATAGTATGAAACCAAAAGGCAAACACTTATACTTAAAAAAAATAAAGAAAAAAAGCACGTTATACGCTATCCTCAACATTGGCCAAACATATCTCGAAAATTATTCATCCGATTCAAATGATATAAACCAGGGGTCTCCAAACTACGGTCCGCGGGCCACATACGGCCCTCAAAAGCTTATAATGCGGCCCACGATGACTTTGCCAGAGTTAATAAAAATATTAAGTTATTATGATTTTTTCAAATAAAAATGTATTTTTTACTTTTCTTAGATAAAAATCAAGCTTTAGTAACACGAAACTGTACAAGTATCGTTAGTATTTTGTTATACAAACGAGATTTAAACGTTCACTCATCAGTTAAAGGTAGCGTCAAATGGCCCTCAACATAGTTATTTTTGAAGCAATGCGGCCCGCGAGCTGAAAAGTTTGGAGGCCCTTGATAAAAACCATTCTGAAATCTATCATTCCCTTATAGCAACCAGTAATCAGAAATTCCCTAGTAGCAACGATTGATTATTGTTATACGTGTTCCAAACTGAAGGAAAGTTATTAAAAAAACTGTTCTTTAAACAATTCAAGTTATAATAACAATCAAACTAATTTGTACATTCAAGTAAGTTTTTGAATGAATTCAAATGAATAAAAAAATGCTAGAGGGATTAAAATTTTTTAGCTCTAGCCGACCATCTTGCGTCGCAAATGCGTTTTAAATAAATTAGATGGCTCTTGAGAATTTTTAATTTATCTTGTTAAATTTTCCAACGGTGTTTAGACGAAGAAACAAATGTGTATACATTTTGAATGAACATATAATACTTTACTGCTTCAGAACAATTCTCTGGCGCGAAATTCCCTACGAGGTTAAGCGAATGGTTTGTGCAGGGCACAAAAACTGCTTTGGGATTACGTTCGTTAAGGCGTGCTTGCAGTCCATTATATTTTCCTGCCATGTTTACTGCGTTGTCGAAGGACTGGCCTCGACAGTTTAAAAAATCTACTCCAAATTTATCTAAAAAGTGCAACACAACTTGATCTAAATTCACAGCATCATGTTTTTCGATTGGTATGAATCCATCAAATCGTTCTACTATTTGGCCAGTCGATGATAAATATTTCATGATAAAAGTTAATTGATCGATGTGTGAGATATCTGGAGTTGAATCTAAAATTATTTTAGATCTTACTTCATCGGCAATGATTTGTATAAATTCATCGCATATGGTATGCGACAAATAACTTGTTTTTCCACTACCTGGATTTCCATATTTTTTAAATGCATTTTCAGAAACTCATCATACTCGCTCAGGTATTCCAAACATGTTAAATTATTTCCTTTTCTAACTGAATGAATTCTTACATCATGCCCACGAAAACCTAATCCTAAGCTGCAAAGAAGTTTTATAGTTGAAACGATTCTTTTTAATAAACCTCTCCAATATCTTTCTTCTGTTTCTTTTTCAGCTAAAAGAAGATTGTCTATTGAATTAATTTTTGTCGATCTATTGTATAAAGTACACATGCTGATCTTAATACACTTCATGTTCTCCTAAAAGCACTGTCATTGATCGCCAATTCTGTAATCCCGTGATAAATTTTGTTTTAGATTTAGAGAATAACTTGCAAGGATAGCAGTAAACGCGCTTCGTAGTTTCAGAAAACACCAACCATGTTCTTTCCTCTAATAAACTGTTAAATAAAAGCTTGTATCAATTATTCCAAGAGGTACATGTGTCGTAAAATAAATCGGTATTATCACATTTTATCATATTAATCATAATCATTATAAAAATATGACCTGCCATCAACATTGCATTCTATCACAGTGATACTTTCGTGAGATGTTTTCTTCATTTCCACTCTGTGTTGATTGCAAATTTGATTGCAGTTACTAAACCTATAGTTATTGAATAACATAATATTATACTAACGATTAATCGATGAATTCACAGTGAATTAATCATAAAACTAGAGAATTTTATAATTTTTTTATGAATTTGACATTTATTGGCCAATTATTCGTGCAAATCGATTAACCGGCAACCGTCGGGTCCCGAGCTGCCCGGATATCGACGTTTTACTGTAATGTAAAACGAAGCAGAATATACGAAGAAAGGAATTATTTTTTTATAAAAATATTTAAAATAGTTATTTTTGTAGCACATGTAGGAACCATTGCTAGTTTTTTGAAAGAGATACTCGAATACATTATCCATAAAAAATGCAAAAAAAACTATTTTCTTCTTTAGAAGACAAGAAGAAAATTGTAAAACTGTACTTAGAATAATATGGCACGACAGAAACAGGAAAAAATATGGATTTCAACTTTCAAACTGTTTCCAGAATCGTACACCAGTATTTCAAGGATAGTGAAGTATGGACAAGATAATTGAAAAAGTAAAAGAGGCGCACATCTCAAAAGTCTCAGTGAAGAGCAGATGAATATATGAATAAAATGGGTGGATGAAGACTGTTCCATTATGGGGGGCCCTCACGATTCTAGTCAGTTTTTTGTATGGAGTTGGACAGTTGGAGGCTGAAATCATGTAAACACTCCATACAAAACCACACAAAAAACTAGCCTACAATTTTCAGTCTAGGTTATTCTAGCCACAAAGCTAGAATTAGATTCGAGTACCTGCTTGAAAACAGGGTGTTGTTTACATTTATCCCAAGGTGCATTAAAGAGATCACGTGGTGGAATCTAGAATCAAAGTGTATGTAGTCCAGGTGGTCTCTTAGCATTTTTTATAACCAATCACTTTTTGACAGAACGAGTGAAAACTTTTGCTCCAACGAGCTTTCTGGATGCTTGACGAATACTCAAAACACTCTTAAAATCTTCATTCAGAAGCAGAAGCGATAAAAATCAGCCTTCTAATTTCATACACCTTGGGATAAGCCCACCTGTATATTATACTCACTTAGATAGCTGCTCGAAAACTGCTATACAATGCAAACAGCTGACAGGCTGAAATTTCAGCCAACGAACTTCAAACGGAAAGGGCCCCATTGTTGGATTTGTAATATTCGCCTGCAGATATGCATCCTGCAGGACTACTAATCAATGCGAAGATTAACATCATGGTAGATTACCACTGTTCCTTCGATAAGGAGCCATGATGTAAATGTAACCGTGTAATCTAATGTAACAATCGCAAGAAGCGCATGCCTGTGTTTAGGCCATATGATGCGCAGAAATAAATCCAAATGAGATTCGAGAGAAAAAGCAAATTGTTCGGAGTCGAAATTTTTTTCACATCCTCAACTCGACACAGCCCTAGAATCCTTCGGTAGTCCTTGGCGGGTAGCTACAGCTGGACACTCTTGGGCGCTCTCTGGCGCAGTTAGTCAATTTGTTCACTCCCCCCTTGGCCCCTCCTCACCCTCTCACCTTGACTTGATTAGTTCGGCAGAGTCCAACGATCAGTTGCTTCCTCTCCTTTTCCCAACCTCGACCTGATCAGTTCGGCATAGTCCAACGATCAGTCGCTACCTCCCCCTCCCTCGACTTGGTTAGTTCGGCACGTCCAACAACCAGTCAGGTTCGATTCCTTCCCTTTCCTGTGGCAATTTAGGTCGAATTTATTCACCAGTTTGTTCCTCCTTCCTCTTCCTCCATCCTTGGCCAAGTCGCGTTGGCAGTTGCACCTTCGGCCGCCCCCCCCTAACAATTATTCTAAAAAAATGGAAGAGAAGTGTGAGCGTAAATTTGGAGTGAAAGTTTGCTTATCCACTATTCGGAATTATTTATCGAATTTTAATTACAATTTTAAAAGAATTCATCTGATTCCATTGCGTAGAAAAAATTCTCAAAAAATTGAGTCAAAGAAAGAGTACGCAATTTGTTTTTTGGAATGGCAGGAGCAGTTAAACGATGCGAATTTTAAGTTCCTTGGCGACGTTGGATTCAACGTATCTCTGAGAAGCAAAAGAGGATGGTCTGATTCTGTAGAACCTGCAAATAAAGTTATACCAAGTATTAGAAGTCGCAACATAACAATTTGTTGTATAACGACAAGAAACGAAATTTTAGCATACGATTCTGCGGACGGTACTTTCAAGCAAAATTAATTTTTAAACCTATTTTCAAGCTGCTCTAAATACTCATGGCATAACGGAACTGATAATTTTTATGGACAACGTGGCCTTCCATAAGACCAATTTAGTGAAAATATGTGCACAAAACAATAATATCCGGCTTGAGTACATTCCACCTTACTCGCCATTTTTGAATCCAATTAAAACATGTTTGCAAAATGGAACGAAATTGTACGACTAGGTAGTCCCCAGAATCATTTAATGAAGATAATTACAGGGTTTTACAAGTCCAAATCGAATGTCAGCGAAACATTTTCTCATGGAGAAACACGTGGGATGGAGTAGTTTTTATCATTAATTCATCACTTAAAACGACCGCAATAAAAAAAAAAACTAGCCTTATAGGTTTGGTCCTTTTGAGCTGCATATGATTTTGTACTTACTTTGGGCACTGATCTTGTTATAATCGATAATTGCACAATAATTCCATCTTTTCTTGATATTCATCAACTTTTTTTAGCACAACATTATGAACAAACGTTGTAAAAATGACCAAAAATGCATCCAAACTACTGCATGCACCACAACTAAAACCTCAATGTATGCTGCGATTAATCTATTGAAGCTTTTTCATCTAACTGCCAAAACTTTCCCACGCTTTTTGATCAAATGTTCTGGATGACTCGACCTCTGTATCATATAGACTTTGCTGGGATCCACCTCAGTTAACAAACAACCAGTTGAAAAAAAACATTTCAGGTAAAAAGCATCCAGTTAGCGAACACCTCCTGTATTTCCTTGCGTATTTTCCAAAATATCAAATAAATTGGGCACAGCTCAACTTTTTTCGGCATATTTGCTGTCAGTCAGTAGTTCGGCAGGTTTTGTAATTAAGAGGACACAACAGTAAGACAATGAAAGTGTGGATTTTCTATAATATTATATTAAAGATTTTATGTTTGTTTAATTTATTCAAACTTGTTGGGATTTTTTAAAATTAAAAGAGAGAGAGAGAGAGAGAGAGAGAGAGAGAGAGAGAGAGAGAGAGAGAGAGAGAGAGAGAGAATGATTATGGGCTCCTCTGTAAAGGAAGGTGCTGGCATTCCCCAGCTGAATGGAACGAATTACGGAAAATGGCGTTTTCGAGTTTCTTTTGTTTTTCGAAGCTTCAGAAGTTTGAGAGGCGCTCGACGAAGGCGTGCTCGAGGCGGTCGGAGAACCGCGGAACAAGTTTTTACGAATGGACCGGAAGGTAAACTCCTTGCTGGTTGGATTTGTTGGAGATAATTGCCTAGCCATAGTCGAAGAAAAGGAAACAGCCAAGGAAATGTGGAAAACTCTTTAAGACACTTTTGCGTAGAAGTCGGGGGCAAACCAGAGGATCTTGCGCAAACGGTTGACCACGTTTTACATGCAGGAAGGATGTTCTATCATTTGCCGTAAATCATTTTGCCGAATTCGACGACCTAGTGCGACAGTTGAAAACTGCAGGTGCGAAAATGGAAGAGAACGATTTGGTATCGCAACTTTTTTTAACGTTGCTAGATAGCTACGATCCTCTTGTGACAGCCCGTGAAAATATCGAAGATAAAGACCTCTCATTAGAAATGGTAAAACATCGGTTACTAGGAGAAGAGTCTAAGCGAGTCTACAAGGTAGACTACTATGTCGAAGAAAATTCAACTGCTTTTATCTGTAGAAGTAATCAGATGAAGAAATTCAAAGGAATATGTTACCGATGTGGAAAATTATTTCCTGTAATCGATATTTACAGGAACGTGAAATAGCTGTTTTTGGTGCATTTACCCTATCTAAGTTTATGGTTTCCAAGTTGAGTGTTGTCGAGCCTACGGTCTGATTGCTACTATTCCTTTTTTCGTCATTAACCCTAACAGCCCTGCTAACAGTAATACTTACGGAATCCTAGGACACCTTTTCATATACTCTTAAATTATATTCGCTTGCAACCAATTAGGCTCCAACAGTTCCCTTGTTGAGAATTAGGCAGTTTGTTATAAATGTTTGGAATTACGTGATCTTACAGGGTTATTCAATTGAAATTACGAAAATTAGAGAAGCAATCCACAATGTTTTAATCTTTGCATGAAACTTTATTTTCGAACGTCAGATGCGGCGACCCATCCAATGCTGGAAGTCTTCGGCAAAAATAATATCGATTATTTTTCTCTTTGAGCAACAATTCTTTTCTGATGATTACTAATCGAAACTGAATCATAGCCTAAAAAAATACTGAAAAAATTAACAGAAAACTATTTTTACGCGAATGCTACTTCACATTTCTTTCGAGGAAAAAATATCACAGCACAATATTAAAGTAATGTCCTTGAAAGGTGTAAAACAGGTTGTTATAACATTCTGAACTAAAAACATCTTTATTGGTATGGTATTTTCATAGTTATTGCAAAAAACATGGTAGGGCACGCGCAATGTATAAATGCATTGTAAGTAAATTTACTTATTGTAATATTGAATTAGGTAATTTGGATATTGATTGTAAATATATTGTGTAAAATATTTACAATTGATTTTGATCAAATAACTGGCAATTTACAAATTATAATTTGTAGTTTTACATTAAAAATAATGTTTTTTTTTGCTAAAAGCGGTAAACATCTTAATATTTAGTTGTGGCGTTAAGATAATACTTACTAGTGATGGACGAGTCGACCTGTACCTCCGCCATCCGTAGGCGACCCGGAATCTTTTGGGTCGACCCGAAATGTACAAGTAGGTTCAGTAGGTGTAACGATTGAATTGAATTGAATTGAAATTGAAAAATTGAATTGAAAAATTGTTGAATTGAATTGAAAAAAGTGCGATTAAAAGCTTATTTTCTATTTAAAGCTTCAAATAAAGCATGAATGGCTTTTTCAGATTCTCAGAGTGAGAAAAATTGACGACGGCCACGAACTCGCGTCTGAGAACAAGTTTTGAGTGGTTGAGAAACTTAAATGAGTGCTTGAGAATGTTTTCTCAGCTTGAGAAACCCCCTGGCCCCGCGGCCTAACTATTTGTTCCGAAAACCCTAACTTCTGCAATTTGGCGATCGTCTGTGATGAGGTCGAAAGCAGCTTTAAGATCTGTGTAAATGGTACCCACTTGACCGCCGGAGTCGAGATTACGTTTGAGGAAACTAATAAATTTGTTAATGCGGAACGTTTGGGTACGAACCCGCGTTGGTTATCCGTAATGAAATTCGATGTAGCGGAGAGCATAGGACCGTGAAGCAGAAGCTCAAAAGCTTTTGATACCGCGCAAAATGATGTGATACCGCGATAGTTTGAAACACATGAGCGATGCCCTTTTTAAAATATTGGTACCATCCACGAGGACTTCCATAAGCGTGAGAAAATACCGGAACTAAGCGATGTATTATAGGGTAAACGTACCTAAATATTATAGGGTAAACGAGGAGTGGTGGTATTGCTCTAAAATGCGTTGCCTACGATACATTAAAAGTAATTAAGTTATTTATGTCAGTGTGAAATGTTCTCTGGCCTTTAACAAAGGATTTAAAAGTTAAATGGGGCCATTCCGTTACTTAATGACCTAAAAATCCATTATTTTGGGAAATGTGTCAACATTTTTCCAAAATCCTTAAGATTTCCTAACGAAACTTATATTTTTGTTAATGTTCTAAAAGACCACATAACAATGCAATTATGAGTATTTTAAAATAATTATTATCATATGATATTTTTTTAATTAAAACTTACCATTTTTACATATTTTTGTAGTGTTTTTTACGATAGTGCAATTATAGGTTAGCAAAATAGGCATGTGTCTATAGTGGTCTTAGATATTCTATTTGGCGTCCCGTCTTACACGGACATGCCATACCGCCGTGTATACAGGTTTTCGAGACTTAATTCATTAGCACGTAGCCGGATAGTCAATCCTTGCTAGGGGGGACGGTCCATTCTGGGCTTGAACCCATGACGGGCATGTTACTGAGTCGTTCGAGATGACGACTGTACCACGGGACCACTCCTGGTGGTCATAGTTATACACATCCGTTGGGACATCCGTTCCGGGTGTGGGTTGAGGACAGGACAGTCAATATTTTCATTAACCAAATTCATACGTTTTTTACGATCAAATTACGAAACAAATCATTATTATCGCAGTAATCCTTGCTATTCACACGAAAACAGCTTCAATACTAAGTTATATTGATACTAGTTAAGGCCCGGTAAAATCTACCGGATGTCCTCAAATTTCGAATTATTTTCAAACTCTACACGTTGCAACAACCAAAACTCCTATTTATTATTATGCTTTAATGCATTTATGGTGACAAATGTGTTAACCTTGTAACTTCCTGGACAGTTCTTACTGTACTTTGCAGAACCGTTAAATATCGATGAGGCTACTTTTGAGCCAAGTAACGCAATTTTGTAATTTTCAAACTGATACGTTCCATGCCTCTGTTGACACAAATGTATAGTTTTTTGATTATTATTTTTCAGTAGTAACCTCAACAACGTGTTCATTGAATAACGTATTGATGTGCAGTGGTTTAAAAAATTAGGGTGCCGCTAATAAATATACAACATGTTTAGATCCAATCCCAATTACGTATCTAAAACATACGATTTTTGAAATGCTCACTTTTGCTTCAATCCACTTTGTGTTTTTTGTGCCCCTTAACTGTAAGATTGAACTATAAAAATATGATATCGCACATGGTTCGAATTCCATTTCTACTCTTTTTTTCGATTTATGTTTCATACGTTAAGGCCGGGCTACATTGATCGTACTCCGTAGTGTAATTTTTATGAACGCGTACGCCATCTAGCAGCGGCGGGTTGAAGCTAGATGCTGACATAATTTATCTGTCAAAAAACCTTTTGGGTCGAGGAGGCTATAATTTTACCCAATGATGGATAGAGATTAGAAGATGGGGAAAAATGTTGCCAAGCGCTTTGTATGAATGACGATTTGTCCAACAACAACAATTAACGGCCTACTTTGTTGCAATTTATGGACGTTTATCAACATTTCCGACATCTAGCTTGCGCTGGTCGCCGCCAGATGCGCTAGTGAATATAAAAATTACACTTGCGAGTACGATCAATGTAGCCCGGCCTTTAGGTAATAAGTAATAGATTCTTAAGGCCGGGCTACATTGATCGTACTCGCAAGTGTAATTTTTATTTTCACTAGCGCATCTGGCGACGACCAGCGCAAGCTAGATGTCGGTATAATTTATGTGTCAAAATTATTCATACTTGGTGTCTCATCAAGTTTCAACCAGCCTACCTGTTTGCCGTAGGAAATGTTGATAAACGTCCACAAATTGCAACAAAGTAGGTCGTTAATTGTTGTTGTTGGACAAATCGTCATTCGTACAAAGCGCTGGGCAACATTTCTCCGCATCTTCCATTCTCTATCCATCATTGGGTAAAATTATAGCCTCCTCGACCCTAAACCTTTTTTGACAGATAAATTATGCCAGCATCTAGCTTCAACCCGCCGCCGCTAGATGGCGTACGCGTTCACAAAAATTACACTACGGAGTACGATCAATGTAGCCCGGCCTTTAGAACATTTTCAATGTAAATTTTCCCGGTCGCAAATTTCAAAAAGGTTTCCAAAAACGCCAAAATGTCATTTTATTATCCTGAAACTGGTTTTGATGTATTGAATGGAATTTGTATTTGTGTATGAGACAATTGTTATTGTTGCGCCAAATATCAAATTTTAATAGTGAACATATACCCACCGACAAACCGACGTGACACTGGTGTTACAAAAGTGTCCCACACGAAAGTACTGTCATTTACCAGTGAGGCGAACACTTCTGTCAAAGTAAGCTCTGTTCATTGCTGCTTCGATGCAAACAACTTTTCTAAATACAAATGGCGAAGGAAGTGTGAGGCAAGATTTTGTGATAATTATTGGACAAAACACCCAGGAAAATCATTTTATAAGTTTCTCAATCAATACAAAAGATGTGAGAAGTACATAAAACAATACGCATTGGAATTTGCGAAGAAAAACAAAAAGGGGATTTAGCAATTTCTTCTCTGTGTCAGTGTAGTAAGCGAATCATTATAGAGATGGCGCTAGTGTTTAACGTATTTTCATTTGAAATAAGGAGACAACTTTGGAAGCTTATTTTGTTCGAAGTGTCATGTCGGTTTGTCGGTGATATACCCTCATATAACCATTTCAAATGTGTAGTTCTCATATTCCGATCTATACTGTTATAGAAAAGAATCGTTCAACACTGTTATAGCCTTTCTTGATCAATTAACTAAATTTGCGTTTACTTGTAAACTACTTGATTTACTCTTCCCGCCCCACATTTTTCAGATTTTGCTTCTAGTTTGACGTGTACTTAATTATAACGTGATTGTTCTTAATCAACACCATAGTACGGTGATAGCATCACATGGTAGATATCGCCATCACTCTTGATAGATACAGTCAGAATTTTTTCAGCCCTCTTGGGCACGTTACAGTAAGCATAGTTTCATTGTGGATCATTCTGCAGTTGATGCTGATCCGGCTGAACGCAGTGCGCACGGTTGTCTCACCTAACGCGCAGTATATTGCAGTCATGTTGCGCAATGAACCATCTCTCCTTTTAGTGCTTTGATCCGGGAGGACATCCTCAAATAAGTAGTTCTTATTCGTTACAATTTGCCCGCACGCGAGCAAATCGTTACAAATTCAATTTTAACTTTCAAGCCATCAACATCTGCCACTTTCTTGCTCGGAATTTCAGCAAGGCTTTTTAGCATATGGCCGCTTAGGGTCTCTCGACTACATCCGCCTCTTATTGTCATGCGTTTTCCTTGTCCCGACTTAGCCAATATTGCGGAGTAGTAGATTTGAGGGAGTAGTAGATTTGGGGCGGTCCCGTGGTACTTGGTCATCACCTCGAACGACTCAATAACATGCCCGTCATGGGTTCAAGCCCATGGACCGTCCCCTTATAGCAAGGATTGAATATCCAGCTACGTGGTAATGAATTAAGTCTCGAAAGCCTATACCAGGGGTCTCCAAACTACGGCCCGCGGGCCGCATGCGGCCCTCAAGCTCATTCAATGCGGCACGCGAGGACTGGGTTAAGGTTTCATTGAACAGCTTTCTTTTCTAACTGATTTTTTTTTACTTTTGAAAGATGAATATCAAGATTCAATAAAAGAAAGCTGCAGAAATTTGATAGATTTCAATAGTATTTTCTTATTAAAACGAGATTTGAACTTTAATTCATTCAAAGGTAGCGTTAAGGCCGCGGGGCCACGAGGCTTTCTCAAGCTGAGAAAACATTCTCAAGCACTCATTTAAGTTTCTCAAGCACTCAAAACTTGTTCTTAGACGCGAGCTCGTGGCCATCATCAATTTTTCTCACTCTGAGAAACTGATAAAGCCACTCAAGTTTTATTTGGAGCTTTAAATAGAAAATATGTTTTTGATCGCATGTTTTTTTAAACTGTTTCAATTATAAATATTGAATACATTTTCCAAAGTGGTTATCGAAAAAGAAATAGCACAATTGCTTATATTTCAGGTAGCCGATCGCTGCATCGTCAACTTTCTCAAAGAATCTCAAAGATTCTCAAAGATTCTCAAAACCAATTTTGTTCCGATTCGACAAACGCTGAGAACGGGGATTTCCCAAAAGCACTCATGATTGCTTGAGAAAATGAGTGTTGAGAATCCCCATGGCCCCGCGGCCTAAAATGGCCCTCAACAAGGTTGATTGGGAAGCAATGCGGCCCGCGAACTGAAAAGTTTGGAGACCCCTGGCCTATACTATACGGCATGTCCGCATAGGATGTTACGCCAAATAGAAGAAGATTTGAGGGAGTGTACATGTTCGACGTCCTGGGTATAGCGACGTCCTGGGTATATATTCTGTACCACACTTATCTGCTGATGACGACGGTGTATGTAGTATTCGAGATGCTTAAGCACCAATAATGAGTATGATTGGCTTTATTAACGATTCAATGAATTGGAATATCAACCATTTCACAATTAAGCTATTTTGCATTAATAATGGGAAGAGGTATGAGAAGGGACACGTTATCATCAGGTGGCTATTTTGCAACTTTAATTATTTTAAAAAAATCATTAAGGCCGGGCTACATTGATCGTACTCTCTGGTGTAATATCAATTTTCACTAGCGCATCTGGCGGCGGCTGGAGGAAGCTTTTTTGGTCGTCGAGTAGTTTTTACATCGTTTTTTGATGCGAAAATGGCTGAAATACTTGCACAACATATTTATCTATCAATTGCATAGCTTTTACAGTCCAGTTTAAGTAATAAACACGGAAAAATAACATATTTTCTGAAGCGGCTACAAATTGTTTTGCAAAATGCTTCGGTCAGCCGCCGCCAGATGCGCTAGTGAAAATTGAAATTACACCAGAAAGTACGATCAATGTAGCCCGGCCTTTATATCCAATACCATGTGATTTCAAATCGGTTTGTGTAAACAAAAAATCTAAGTAACCATTGCCCTCATTACCCGCGTGCTGGCAGTGTGGCATGGAGCAAGTCCTTTCGCAGCAACGCGCGTTGCTAAGAGAGCTCTGCTCTCACCGCTTTCTCTCTCTCGCTGAATGTTTACTCTCACGTCATTGTGGCGATTTTCGATTTTATATATAGTGAGATTATACACTGTTTTGAGGCATCTTTGTTTACCACCACTATAGACGACTACAGGAACCATACCACAATTATAGGTACAACGAAGCAGTCACAAAAATATGTATTTTCCCATAAAATTGATGTGTTTCATCGTAAAAATGGTTGTGATTGCGAAGATAAGATATATTCCAATTTCTATGTGTTAAATTATTCATGAATTTACCTTCCTGACAAATTGCACCATTATTTGTATATTTACCCTATATTTTGTTAATACAGGTGCTAGGGACTGATAGCATTTACTGATAATGAAACTCGGAGGAGCTATAGATGGTTTAAGGCAGCTGTGTCAAACTCATTTCATCAGAAGGCCACAAGTACAGATTTTCAGTGATTCGCGGGCCGCAAAGTTGAGAATAAAAAATATACCTCAATATTTAAATAAAATACTGTAAAATCATTACTGTTGATGATGATGAGTCCCACCTCTTTCTCCAACATAGGTTTGAGAAGGACGGACGTATCTTTACGATAATATTACTCTGATAGGTATAATAAAATATTTTGTACGACTTATCAGAACACAACTGCAACATGCATATGGCCAGTTCCACTAGTGCCAATGATTGGCTCTAGGGCACTACCTTCCGAAGCAGGTGAACCTAATGTATTGTATGTGGAATTTGCCACTTACAATCATCGATGAGTGAATCCTGTTGTGACCTCCCAGACCGTGTGCAAATCGTTAATTCCCCCAAATAGATCCCGAATATCCACTTGTACGCGCGCGTGTCTCAAACCTGTGTTGAATCTTTCTTATATTTTTTCTAATTTTAATTAGTATATAAAGAAAAATCTTATCAGCATCATAAAGATCGTGATGACAACTGCAGTTACATGGGACATCTACACATATTTCATTGTTAAACAAATACACAGGTACAGGTAGGCCTTGACCGACAACTGTTGTTGTGCTAATGAAGAAGATGAAGAAGAAACAAATTGACTTTTTGTACTCCTTGCTTCAAATCTGGAATCGTTCCTTATTTAAAACTGTGTGATGTTAGTTTTCATTGTGCTCTTTAAAAAAAATGTTTGATATACTTTTAAAGTCACATGCTATTTCTTTTATCCTTATTATTGAAATAGGATATTTTTCATTTGTCGCGTTTTCACACGGCAGTGCTGTTAGAAAATATCGCTCAACCATACTTTTTCACTGAGGTAGAGGAAATCTAACTGCCTGTTGCGAATCTTTTTGTAAGCAATCTGAGCTATCCATTGCTGGATGCATAACAAATAATATGTGCCTGTAATTTTTTTACAGTTTAAGAGAAAAAATGTTAAGGCTTGTGTAAGATATAGAGTGTCTAAGTAGATTATGACGATCGCTGTGCGCTGCTAGGCCTTCAGTCACTGAAGCAACACAATTTCAACGCCCAAAGATTGTTTGTTGAATCGCCGATGCTACTTTCCGGGCTGAATTTTTACGTACCATTGCGATCTCTCCGTGCCAGGTGCTTGAGGGTAATGCTTGACGTAGAGAATCTCCGAACTCTGATCCCTTTTTACGTATGTGTCGTGAATTTAACGCCGTTTGTGATAGTGTGATTATTAACTGAATTTGTGCCGTGCCGCCTACTTTTTATTAATTTATTTCTCGCCGTTTAAGTTAATGTTTACTTGTTTACGTTACTTGTAACCCCACTTCGAGAGGGCCATAAAAGGCCCGTTGAATTTAAATAAAGAAATATCAATTATCAAATATAGCCCTTGATTTTAGGACCTTGATTTTCCGCAGCGGAAAATCGTTCGGAAATTTTCGGGGATGGCGGAGAAGTTACCTTTCGATTGAAGATATATATTGCTTATATCTTGATCGGTTATACTGACGGTATGCATGTATTGCGTTGTTACGATTTTCCCTAGTGATATTACTTCTCATAAAACGGTGTCGACTAATGGCTTTGTTTGGAGGAGGATGTTAAGCCTGTTATTACTCCATGCTCCATGCGTTTCTGATGCATAATTGTCGTACAGGATTGTAGAGCATCTTTCATAAAAATCGTAGGCATGACCAGCGACGTCAACAGATGGAAAGTTGGAGCAATAAAAAGTAGAACCGAATAGAGTTATTCTTTCCTCCAGTTCGCCGATAATAGCCTTGAATAATTTTATCGTTGTGTGTTGCTTGGATGAGAGCCAGACGCATGAGGATCATAGTGATGTATTGACCATTCGAGTGCAGGATGATAATTGTCGAGCTTGAGCAGGGCCGGTTCAGATTTAGACACGACAGAACAGATCTCAGCGGCGTTGGAATTAGCAAAAATTAGATTGAGTTGTCGGTCCATGGAATTTCTAACGTTGCTTAATTCATAAAGGCCGTTTGCTGCCATACCATCGATGAAAATATGATTATTTCGAGACTTAGATGACGGTTTATAGTACATGAATGTGAAGCGCAATGGTACATCCTCGACATCGACTGGATTGGGTGCGGGCCACGTAATGTCCCTTTTGTTAAAATCTCCAGCGACAAATAGGAGATCGTTATCTCTCATGCGGGATGAAATTTCGCGTATACTGTACTGATCGTCGTTGAATAACTCATTGTTTATGTTATTTCCAACCAGGTTTCAGTTAATATTACGATTTTGTATTCAGTTTCTGAAAGTACTAGTCTCAGATCAGTCAGTATTATACGCAAGCATCGAACATGTTGGTAATACATCGGTAGCTATGTTGTTGTTTTGTTGTTGATATTCAATTGCTATTCATCTGCCGGACCGGCTTGCGCAGAATCATCAATCCGTTTAGTGTAACCTCGTCGCGGTCTTTTTTTAAGAGCGGCTAAGCATTCAGGAGGAGATCTGGTTGGTGTAGTGGTGACAAGCATTCGCTCGTTGAGATCCTGCTGTGGTTCAGTTGTAAACAAACCTGCATCTGTAGTGGTCATAGCAGGAGTGGAAATCGGAACAGGCTCCGAGTGCATATCTGTAGTGGTGGTTGATACCGGTGCGTTTATTCCGGACCATGAGAGAGGATTGCGATAGCTGTCTGCAGCGAGAGTGGCAGGGTGATCATATGTGAGTTGATGTATCGAGTTAGTATCGATGACGGCGCGTGTATTGGGATTTTATTGTTATTGTTCCGGTAGTCACGAAATTCTCGGTGTGTTAGAGCGGAGGACCATGTCTCAGGTGATAGAGCCTTACTGCGTAAAGTGGCCGGTATGCCCACTTTGAATGAGATGAATGAGAGTGTACAAATGTTAGCGCCTAAATTCGTCAAACGGTGAACAAACACATACGATCGCGTACGATCCCGCTTGTCAAGCGCTAAACGTACTAGCACCACATAACAAATTTGCTCAGTAGTAACTGATAGAGAAATCGTGTAAAGCAGCGGTCGGCAAACTTTTGAGACAACGGGCCAAATTTAGTAAATGATCTAAAGCCGCGGGCCTGGAGAATGCGGTTTTTCTATTATTATGATTAATTATTACATTCTAAAATTTTAGAAACAAAATAATTGGTTAATGATATCAAGCAATGTGATTGGTATTATTGCTGTTTTCCTATAATTGTGTCATCCAAGCATGGTTCAAAATTGATATAACCTACTTATAACAATTTTTTTAATGTACAAAAATATAATTAAGCCGGTCTCATGGTACAGTCGTCAACTCGTACGACTTAACAACATGCCCGTCATGGGTTCAAACCCCAAATAGACCGTGCCGCCATACGTAGGACTGACTATCCTGCTATGGGGGGAAATCAATAAGTCACTGAAAGCCAACCCCACAAGTGTGTTGGCAGGCCTTGACCGGCATCGGTTGTTGAGCCAAACAAGAAGAAGAAGAACAAAAATATAAATCATAAAATTTCGTATGCGACCTTCATTTCGAAAGTCTTATTGTGGTGTTAAAATAATGTTAATATTAAATAACGGTTGCATCGAAAAATGGACAACAATTGTCGATTTTTGATGGGTTTATCTTAACCCGCACTAACAAACCGTAAATTACACTTTGAGCAGTAGTATCCCATTAGTTAGCAGACAAAATTTGACACCCCTATCAGTCGAACTCGAACCATGATGGCCACAAAAGTGAATCAAAAGCGTGCGCGATCGAATAATGGCACCCCGTAGCGTCCAAAATGGACTCCGTGCAGAAGTTTTTGGACGTCGTATATACTGGTTTTTGCATTTTGGTCGCCAACATCTTTGAACTATAAGGCAACAATGAAAGCATCGAAAGAAAGCCCAGGTTCATTTATGAGATTCCAAAAGAAGCTGAAATGAAGACAGAGGGTCAAGTAGCTACATTACTGCATTAGCTGGACCGGAATATCGATGCAACCCACCAAACAATAAAATAATATATCCTGGGATAACCAGGGGAACATGAATCAACAGATCAGGAATTAGAAATCGCATCCACTGGCTTAGCAGAGGCAAACAATTACGCGAAAACTCAATGCAATCATTTCAGGTGAATTTCGACAGGATTTCGATACAACACCCTAGTCCGCAAACTGGTCCAACATCCGTCATCTGTGATCCATTTATTTTTTTCTACACCAACGTGATTCAAAAACTCTATTCTAACAATTTTGTAGCAAAAACTTAGGAGGAATTGATGAAAATCGAAGGTAGAACTTAAATCATACATGTCCACCGTCCACCATGGTGAAAATTCCTAATAACTGACGAAAGGCAGTTCGCAAAATCTTTAACTTATTTGTGCAAGTAATCTGAAATAATTCCCTTTTAACAGATTTAAAAGTAAAGAAATTATATGTCCTAGATTTTTTCTACAGACAGCCGAAAATGGCATATTTTCGTCACAGTCGTTATCAGGTACACGGTGGCGGTGCAAATCGAACCACAAACCATGGTTAAATGAAACTTGTAGAGTTTAATTCATACCAGCTCCGAAAAGTCACAAAGCACAAGCGACAAACTGCACTTTTAAAGTGCAAGTTTTAAAGTTTTTTACATTAGCATGCAAAAGTTACGGAGATATTGACCTCGAGCTCGAACATACTGAACGGTCCGTCATTCCATAGTACTTTAATTAAAAGTTGAAAAAGTTGACGATGGTTTAATATGGTATACTAAAATATCTTCAGTAATTTGTGTACGAATCGTTTTTTTCCCATCAAAATCAGTCAAATCCTTTCGCGGGCCGGATTGAATGTTGTGGCGGGCCGCATTTGGCCCGCGGGCCGGATTTTGCCGACCGCTGGTGTAAAGAATTAGTAATGGGGTTTGCGGGTAGTTAAGTGGTGGTAAATTGTTGTAGGATGATGGTTCGATTGCACTTACACTAATTGAGGCCGCCAAAGATGGGAACTGTTTTTGTGTTGGTGTAATAGTGTCGGGAATATTATGCATGTGTCGGCTACTAGATTGAAATGAATGGGTTGTTGAGCGGATAAATCGGTGGCGGTGTGTGATGAAAGCAAACAGGAAAGCATCTCATCCTTCAGCACTTCCAGGAGATCGTATTTAATAACAGCAGTGATTTGTTTTGGTAGCTCTCTACGGAGGCTCGCTTTAAAGTCGGCAATGCTGGACGATAAGTCGACAGTGGTGTGGGTGTAAGGGGTAGACGACCTCAGCACAGCCGAAAGCGGATCCCTGTGAAACTTTACACAACCCTTACAGGCCTCACAAAGTTGTGCACAGGACTCTATAGTAGCAGACAGTTCCTCAGAGAGTCCACTGCATGTGAAATAAAATTCGGCATTGCACCAACCCTGGCATTTCACATTTCGATCAGCAGGTACGTTGTTGTTGGCACAAGCGACGCAGATACCGGCAATAGTTGAAGTGGAGTATTGATTGTGGAGCAGGAAAAGTGATTGCAAGTGATTACAAATGAGTAATTGTCGACTGTTAATGAAAACCAGGCCCTGAAGCAGGTAGCACAAGCAAGCAGGATGCGTTACAGATAAGTTTTCACTGAATAATACTGTAAAATATCGGAGCGCAAGGAATCTTCGACCAGCCCCAATTACGTTTGGCATTTTGTATAATGATTGTATGATTCCTATAGTCGTCGTATTATGTTCCGATGGTGGTGATAAACAAAGATACCTAAAAACTTGTGGTGATCATACCACATACCGCGTACCCGTAAGGCGCTACGTTTTTGTGTTCAGCACTGTCAGCGCCGGCAGTGCAATCACGACGTTGTACTAGCGTCCGCTAGATGGCACCAGAAATGATAGGGAGTAGCAGGACGACAACGTAGAGACCGAACATCCACGAACCATAGGAGAGCAGGGATAAACGATCGCACCGATAGGAGAGCAGGGATAAACGATCGCACCGATAGGAGAGCAGGGATAAACGATCGCACCGATAGGAGAGCAGGGATAAACGATCGCACCGGGCGATCGTCTTTCTCTTATCATTCCGACCGCCAAACTGTACGCTCGTGAGGTTCTTCCGTTCCGTTTATCTGTGCGTGATTATAGTGCGTAATAATAAAGTTGGTGTACGACAAAGATCCAACAAACTGTGTATATTATAAAAAAAAAGTTTTGTTTTGAAGCTGTTTTCATATTAATAGTATAGTATATTTGATCGTAAAAAATGAATAAATTATTTTTTATGAGAACATTGACATGTTTAACTGATTTTATAACTATTACATGCCTGGTTTGTGCACCTACAATGGCTCTATATGGTAAATAAACACTTAAAAATGCGAAAATATTGATGAAAGTTGTGTTAAAACTAATAATTGCGTTGTTATGTGGTCATTTACAGCGTTCACAAAAATATGAGTTTCGTAATGAAATTCTAAAGATTGTAACGGAATGACTCTTTTTTAACTTTTTAACGCTTTGTAAAAGATCAGAGATCCTAGAAATGTTTATCTTGCACCAAAAAATCATTTTAAGATACATTTATCCTAAATACGGTATGAAAGTAGACATCATGTAACCTTGATGAGAGAACATGGGAGTTTGAAATAATACGAACACTTTTTCAATTTTTTATTATGTTTTAATGTATATTTATATTGTTGTTATGTATAACATATGTGTTTTTCGTTCGATATAATTTGCTTTGCTATATGAGCCGAATACGTCGTTTTTTCCGTATTTAAGTATTTTTGACCTATCCGCGCTTGGTTTGGTGGAAACCTACAACGGTAACATGAACATCCTTACACAAGTGTTTTGCATAAATCCAATGCATGAAAAGGAGAAAATGCTGAATAATGGAAAATCTGTGATTGGTTTGGACGAATGAAACTCATCCTTTGTGTGAGATACTGCTACTGCTGTGCTACTGCCATGATAAAACGTGTCTTTACTTTCAGTAGTACAATCCAAGATCTATTAAGGAGAACAGGTCGATGCAAAGCCCGTTGCTAGGTTGCCATTTTCAGCTCGCTTTTGACAGTTTCATGAAAAAGTGTTTACAAACAAACGGCTTATAGTTAACGTGGAAAAGTGGACGAATTTACTATCGGAAAGATTATATTGGTTTAATTTCTTGCGGTCAATCACTTCTGGAGAATAAAAGAGAAGTAATTGCAGTTTACTCTGTATTCAGAAACATGGATAATCTTTTTCATTGTTTGCCATTACGTGACCACAAACCACTACCGTTTGCAACGGTCCAGCTGGAAAAACGAAAAGTTTAACATGTTCCAACTGGGTAAAAGAAGTCCTATTTACATTCAATTAAACACTGAGAGTAAAATGAAAATTCCAATCGGCACACACTGGTACAATATGCATACCGTCCTTTACTTATAACCCGGCGATGAATGATAAATGAAATCCTTGGATTGTATCAGTCATGGTATATAGGATTCCAATTCTTAAAATATTCTAACAGGAAATGAATGGAAAATGCTGAACAAAACTCTCATTCACTCCATAGGAATGTCCATCGCTAAAGATAAACAATGTTCAATCTAACTGTCAAAATTTTCCCATGGCTTTCTGTCAATTTACTCTCAAAATCTATATAATACAGAGGTCGAGTCGTCCAGAACATTTGATCAAAAAGCGTGGGAAAGTTTTGACAGCTGGATGAAAAAGCTTCAATAGCTGAATCGTAGCATACATCGAGGTTTTAGTTGTGGTGCATGCAGTGGTCTGGATGTATTTTTGGTCATTTTTACATCGTTTGTTCGTAATTATGTAAAATTAGGACGAAATCATGTGCAGCTCAAGATGACCAAAGCTATTAGGCTAGTTTCCTGATTTTGGTCGTTTTTAACTGGTGAATTAGTGAAAAACTACTCCATGCCATGTAAATGAGAAGGAAATGTATAGTTACAATATATTTTGTGCAGAAAGGCACAATTGGGCCTAAAAAGTGTTTGTTTGTGTGGAATCGTTCACAAACTTTTTCATCTAACTGTCAAAATCAAGCTTTTAAAATGGTGGACCAAAATCGAGCTATGCATCGACCTCTGTATTATATAGACTTTGATTTACTCTAAACGCTTCAACCTGTTCTCTTTCAAGAACCTTGAGTACAATCATTCAACCTAAAATTATTTATTTTGTGATATTTCCATGTTATAAAATCTTTTGATTTGGAACACAATGAACACCAGAATACACGATTGAAATTTTAATTTTTCTAACGAAAATTTAACTTTTATGTATTTCAAATCGATCGTCTGTCGACTTTCAATGGTAAGCCATTTTTGAGCTGCTTAAAGCCCTTAAAGCGTTAAAACTGTATAATTATATTGCTTTTGGTAAATTCTTTGGATTTCATTTTTTCAATGGTAACTGCATTTGGATGTAATGGCTAGTAGTACTATCGCTCCCAGAAACACAAAATTTGAAGACATTTTTGTTGCAAAATTGTTTCCTTGTTGATCCCACTCAGTCGCATAAACTAGTGCTCGCGTGTTCAATGGTTGTACAGACCGGAAATTGTTTACTAATTCCCGACCGGTTTGATCATGAATAGCTTTGAACCTTTCTACCTGTTCAAGTGACACGGAAATACTTTCGGTAAACACAGTCCAAATAACTGATTCAGCGCAGGCCGGTGTCGTAAGTGAGCCTTCGTATCGATAAAATGAAGTACGGTTAGATGGCAATAAGTTGTATGGGGACAGTTTTCCTCTTAGTAGTGCTTCTTTTCCAACCTCGTTCTGAATTTCTGTTGCTGTATCCAGTATAGTATCAATGTGCATGTTTGGCTGGCTACTCACATGAAACAATACTCCAAGTACGGCTACTCCGTTACGCGCTTGTACAGCCTCTTCTAGTGACGCATAACGAGTATCATGGTGCACTAAGTGAAGTTCGAGCCCGTAGCGTGTGTCATCTAAAGTATGCTCAGAGCCCCAGTGGAAATGCATTTGATCAAGCACAAATCGTCCACCTAATCCACCTCCTTGCATTGTAATGGCAGAATCTCGATTGTTTATCTGAATTGAGTGACCGGTATTTGTCACGCGTGGTTGTTTTAGTGGCAGCATGTAATTGCTGAAAAATAACGGGGCAAACTGGCCACGAACCGCAGCTGCTATTGTTAGGTCGATAGGGGACTGACGTCGACCATTGTCACATTGACCGCCCCATCGTTCTGGTTCTGGAAAGATAGTTTATTTAAATAATAACATGTTTTTAATAAAACCAGATTGTAAAATAAATAATGAAATGTGTTCAGAGTGGTAATTCGGCACAACCAACTAATCGTGGAGCTAATCTGCTAAAACGAGAAATTGACGCACTTCGCCTATAAAGCCAAGTGAACATATACGTTCTTCGCTCTAGTCCTCGTTCATCGTCCCTTTTGTATGTAGATAGGCAACACGAATCATGCGGCAAATGAGCCGATATGAGCAACGACACGCAGTTTTAATTAATTCAAGGCAGGAGTTAACATACATATATACTATTAGTGAAGGTCTGCGTGAGATTATTATATAAGAGTTTACGGTATATTGTGGAGCCATCATTGGCAAGAATTACATACATAAATAAATAAATATATAAATAAATATTGGATTCCACCGTTCGTGTACGAGGAGAGATGCATTTCAAAATCGTTTGTTTTCTTTTTTTCTGTTTGAAACGGATGAAGGTACTTTGAGTATGAATTTATTTATTAACAGTAAAATAAGTATACAGGTTGTACTCGATATACGCTATTCTTGGGGACCAAGAAGAACTCGCGTATCTTGAATTTCCACGTATATCGATTCCCGAGGTTTTCAGTCAAAATATAACTCATTTTCGTGTAAATTTCCTTTAGGTGTTAAGTTTAAGCTAATAAATTTATTATTTGATATGATTCTAGCTGAAGAGTACAATTTGAATCATTTTAAATGATTTTCAAATTCGACCAACATGAAACATATCATTTGACCAACATGAGGCTGGAGAGTCATTTGCTACTGGTAGCTACCTTATTTGTTATTTGTAAGATAAATTTATTTTTCAAAAATTCGTATTTTGTTTTGAAATATTTTCTTTTGATATCCCTTATCTATATGACCGGCATGCCCGGGTATCCCATACATTTTATGTGAAAAGTGATAGCTTTTTATTTTAATACTTAAAAGTAATTAATGCAATTAAGATCTAAATTTAACATTTAAATTGGGTTGAACGATAAAGGCACTAGTCTTATTTTCTTTGTCGAAGAATTGGGAATTTTAAAGATTCATTTACTATTTTTTTGAATATTAGGCAAATTTTTTCATGGGCAGTCTTCAATGCTGCACCGTATTAAATGCATTAGTAATTATGTGCTTCATGGATGATTATGATTAATTCGATTGAATATGAATAGAAAAGCAGAAATTTTTCATAAAAACATGTTCTTGAACATATTTTTAACTTTAATTTAATCCATAAAAACTTATAAAATGTACAACGTATAAAATGTTATGTATATTATTTCAATATTATATTTTTTTTTCCTCAAATGTGCTCTCTTCTAATCAAACAATGGACGGTTAAGTCGTGTGAATTGATACCTGTACCACGGGAACCGCCTCTCTTTACGCAATCCGAAAAACACGTCAGGAAGCGTTTAAAAGTTGTAGATTGGCAGTAATGCACATTAGATAAAAAAAAAAACACACAACTAAAGGAATTGTTGTATAGAAATGGTCAGATCTTTTTGGTTTGGTTTTTTTTTTCGTTTGTGTAGTGCAATGTCTCGCAAAATTACCTGAAATGATAAAAAAACTCCAACAATAAAATTCTTGTTTGCTTTTACAATTCGTGCTCCTAAAATGATTTTTTTTTGTAGTATCAAAATATTCCATACTTGTTGATGAATTTATATCTGGTTTGCAAGTATTTATCAAATATTTAAACTATTTCTCGAAATGTTCGGTCAGAATAACCCAACTGCTCCTATTTTAACGTACTCAACAGGAAACAATCAGTTGTATGCGATGTGTTTTTATTTTGTTAACTACATAATGTTATAGATTTAAGCCTTATAGGTATGGACATAGATCAACCAAATATCTATCGCTCATTTTACAAATCCATAGAAATAATAATACATGCAGCGTTCAGATGATGTATTTTAACATCGATCAATGGGGCACTGTGCTACCCCTCGGTCAGTGTCAAGGGCCGAGCAAAGCGGCATGGAAGTAATGTTTGCTCACTGTCAAGCATTCATCACGGCTGCCGCATGGTTTTGCTATAGAGCTAGTAGACGAATATAATATAAGTGAAAAATTAGGAGCCAATCACCTCTGCATGGTGCATGGTGTGCCGTTCAACTTGTTAATAAGCCGCAGATGGCCAAAGTGTAGTGATTCGAAGCTAAAATAAGACAAAGGAAAGTGAGAGTAAATAGAATTCTGTAAGAGCTGAAAACGAATGATTTTCACTTTCTTAGCTCATGGTTTCTTCTCATGGTTGCTTTTTGTGTTATCAATCCATTTTTGTTTTATTTTTTAAGCATAAGATGGTCAACACAGAAGTTTCAAGTTACGCTTTTGGCTTATTTTGCTTTTGTTTATTTTTTCGACTTGCAAGTTAGATTTCCTAATCGTCTCCTGTCAATTAACGCAGGCGCAAAGTGTAAATTCCGATAGCGTTCAACGAAAATAAACAAAGAATGTGTCAGTTTGAGGGAATGATTGACAACTGTAGGAAAAAAAAACAGTCAGCTAACGGCAATCAGTGCTTCGGTGCAAATTTGCAAATTTTAACGTGGATACCGAAATACACATTTGGCGTCAAAAGTATTATTTTTATCTTCGTCGTGTACGTCAGCATTGTAGAAACAGACATATCAGAAATACCCTGAAATGTTCAGGGTTCAGCACTCCAGGGAATGATAATTAGCTCGTACAGTAGTGTCAAGGCCGTAACTATCAAGTGCAGCTGGTATTGACCAAGAGCAATGAGCCCAACTTAAGCATGGTTCCATCCCTCCTTAAGGTTGAAGACATGGATTGATAAGGTGCTATTACATTTTCCTTCCAACTCCCATCCTTCATGGCATTTGGTCTTTCATTTCGCAAAGCAAACGCCACAATTGTTTGAAATACTCAAATAATTATTATTTGACGTAACCTTTCAACGCACATTATCAGTAGCGGTGGTTATCAGGTACGTTTGCAACGATGCTCGTTTACTTTTGATTTATGGTATTATTGTTTATATTACTTTTAATTATAATGACTAAACAATGTCGGCTGTTACTACTTCATATGTGATATATTTATTGCGGTTTTGTTTCACGAATTCGAGGCAAGGATGTTTTATATCATTCCAAGCTTTTCATTTTTTTTACTACCCCAAAATCAAACCCGTACGCGCGCGAGCACTTATTGCTTCTTTATCTGGTCTAATATTTTGTAGTACGACATTTTATCAGTAATCTGTTTAATCTGTTATCGATCAATACAGCAAGCTCACTTCTAACCTTGATCGCGTGTTTACAGCTTGTCTTGTCAACATACCGTTATCATGAATGCCTAACAAAGGAAATATACACTTTTTGAAGAAGCTGAGAACAATCATTTAATAAAACCCTCTTAAATTTAATGTACAAAGTTTTAATTTAATTTAGCCATTTTAGCCAAATCATTCATTGCAGAATGTTTCAAAGGCTGGAAGTGAATTCATATAAATATCATGCAAACAACCATTTCCAAAGGATCCGTGAATAATTTTTTCAGGGCTCAATGTCCTAAATAAGCTCAATTAATTCCAAACTTTATATTTATGAAATACCCTGGACTAGGTCATGCTGACTTCTCCAAGACAGATGTTATTGTGTTTATATTAACGAAATATTTCAAACAATAAATGGCACCATAAAATGTGGCTATTTATATTTGACGCATTTTTAAATTATGTCTAAGATCTGCAATTCGATCAATTCGCTTATTAATTGTTAGAAGAAGTGTAGTCGAGTGTTTTATTCACATGATACTCTTTTGGATTATTGTAAATAAGATAGCAAATTGTTCTCGCAAGTCATTTTGGTTTGGCCATCTGGCCGGACTTTATCAATCCTTGACCTAATCTTTTACGATCCCTCACCATGGAGCAATAAGACAAAATCAATTCAAGGGAAATTTACACACTGTGCGATCCGGCTTCTCAATTCAAAGGATGAACCTGCTGCTTTCCAATCGAGCCAGGTGTCTATTGTTAGGTTCGCTAGATATGTAGGACACATTCGAAAACATACTAAATTGATTTACCTAGCACACGGATCTTGACCATAACAGGGCATGTTGCTAGGTCGTACGACGTGACTGTACCAAGATAATGTTTTTAATAGATGAAAAGTTCCCCCCCATGAACAAAAAGACACATAAATGATGTGATAGTACCGTCGAACAAATCAATACAATCGAGGTGCGAAAATGTAGTACATCTTAACTAATCATATATTTTACAACAGAGTTTCATGATGCCATATCAACCTACTCGCTTAGAATACCAATGTTAAACGATTAGCAAATTAGCGTTACCACTCGGAAACTGCCTTTGCAGTTGTGTCGGTAATAGCAGTTGTTGTGTGCAAAATGTATTGTAATAAATACCTAAAGGTAGTGAAATGTCCGATAAAGAGTCCCGTACATTGCATAGTTGTTTTTTCTGCATCATACTTACCACTCATGACACCATTTGACCCAGGTGTAGGATAATTCCATTCATCGCCACGAGCAGCATGAAGCACGAACAGAGCTAAGAAATTAAAATGCCACAATAAAAAAAGTCCTAATTTGTAAGTATAATTTACCTATAGTATTGAATCTAATTATGTTCAGTATTAAACAGTCCCCGTTGTCCCTTTTAACCACTATTAAAATACTATGTAAACGTCAAAACATACAAATAAAATACTTAAAAAAGCTAATGTTTTAAGTTTTTTCTTCTATAATTAAAATATTTTATTTAAACCTTTAAATACTTCCATGATAAAAACAAATATATGAACGCTTTTTGAAGAGTTTTTTTTAATTTCGTAACATGCATTATTGAAATACATATTTTTCTCATTAATGTTCGATGATTTATTCGCCGCTTGTATGGCTCACGCGTGCCTCAAGCATCACTTGGTTGAGAGAACAATAATTTTAAATTTTAAATTGAAATCATTAACTTCAAGCCCCTCACGAAATCAATTCAGTTGAACGAACAACAATCTAAACAAATTAACATCATTATTATCAATTTGACACAATTGGTTGGTTTAAATATACTATCTACATTTGTAAAGAACCACTGCCTTATCCATATATCTCTATTTCGTACAGAAGACCTACATCAATGAATGTTGAATGAAATGTGGAGTGTCACAAATGCAATTAATCACTAGCAATCGTTCATAAACAATCAATGGCCGAGAATCAAATAATATTGCTGAATATGATTGATAACTTATACAATAATTGTCTATACCGGAATAGTTTGCTTATCAATAGCGAATCATGCTTATCATGCTTATTAAAAACATACTGAAACAAAAGCAATCAAATCGAAGCTCACCCGCACAGGAAAGGTAGTGAAAGGAACGTTGTTTTTTTTCGGCAGATGGTATGTCTTATCAATTATCTTAAGTCAATCCATCACTATTGCAACGCTATCAATTTGTTAGTTGATTATTTATGGACAGTTTCCCGTACTAGTCAGCTGATTTATTATGAATTGGCCTTGGTTACATGGACAAATATACCCCATACACATTTTTGATTCCTTACTTATCATCTTTGATTTCAATTCACGACGCATCTCTTCTCTTTGGGAAAGGAAATCTAATCAGTAAATCCCAAACATTGTTTCCACTTGTTCAAACTACAACAATCATTGGGAATTATCATTTACTTTAAAGAAAACAATTATGATTTCAAAATGATACTACTGCAATGGCACGTTGCCATATATTAACAATTGTCATACAATTTAGTTATGAAACCCTCATGTTGAAACTAAAGGCAAAATGAACACGTTAAAAAATTGGGGCAGAATTGTTGTGATACTAATTAGCACTTAAACACCTCTCACTGGATACTACTAATTGGGGTCTTGCACATTCAATTAGACAATGTAAATTATTTATTACTATTATTAATATACGTATTTATTATAACTCACCATAATAGAGCAATAAAGTGAAACTTTTCATTGTTAACTTTGTTAGAACACTGCACAGAACCTTTACGGAATAAGCAAAATCACTCGGGTTCGTTCATCGAGGACTTATATTTCACACAGTCGGCTCGTTCAAAAGTGACCGCTATTGTTGCTGGCGCTCGACTTTATGCAGCAACCATTCTCTGCCATCGGTAGCAACAGAATCCCCAGTCTGTCTACGATAACACAACGCTGCTCACTAAGAATGACGTCGGACTTTGGCTACGTAATGTCGATTAGCGGCTTTCAACCTGTGTTCACACAACGTCATGTTCACCCTCCTCATTTATGTTGCGTCAAGTATTGTTCCATCCTCTCGCGCGCATAATGTAGTGCGCGTGCAGTCGGGTAAATTATTGATAATTCTATGCACTGTCACAAAGATGTTCAGATTGCAGCAGCTATAGTAGTCGTATGCATTTTTGTAGCTGATACTGATGGATGACAATTGATTAAAATAAAATAGATAAATGGATTCAGCTAGCGACCTGTGTGAGACCTGTTCGACGATATTTACTTAGTTGAGTATATTTAAAAGTACATTATTTTTCCGTACTCATTTATAAGTTTTTTTAATTTATTCATGTTTATATTTTCCATTTGGTTGATTTGTTGTTGATGATTTTAATGTATGCTTAATAGACTATGATTGATTAATGCTCAATCATTTTTATTTTACTTTAACTAGTTTTTTTGTTGATTAATTTCAAAGGTTATTTATATTTAGCATGTACGAAAAGACTAAACCTAAACAGTTCTACTACAATCGCAAGAAATGCAATGTTAGGGTGCGTAAAACCAATTAAGAATCTAATAACTTGCTTTAATAAAAAGTGGGGTTTGTCGGCATTGTTAAAAAATAAAAATAAAAGCCCAAAGATTCGCTTAAAATTTAACAACCAGCAAATAAAACAAGCACACTTTAATAACCTCACTTTCTGAATCAAATGTATTCACTATTAAGTCAGCCAAGTGGTAGAAGACAACATTTTTTTTAGATCTTTCCTACTTACCTTTACTTAACTTTACGACACATTCCAAACGAAGAATTAATAAAACACCCAACACCTGACAAATCGCTCATATCTTCATATTTTTCTTCAATTATTTAGAGCACCGTAAAATTCTCAGAGAGAAATTCTAGCGTTCAACACAAAGTGAATCTCTATCCTTACCACTGTTGGCGAAAGAGTATGCAACCTGCATTACTCTGATATTCTAGCTACTCGCCAATAGATGTCGCTATTATTCCGGTACCATCCTTGTTTACACTAATTGTCACACGTATGTAATTTCACTGGTTGGTATGTTGGCTAGTCCCTCTGGTTTCTTTCGTTTCCCTCCGAAAAAAATAATAATATGGAGTTGGCAGCTCTTTACGAACACCACCTCATTTTATTTTCTTTTTATAGCATTCTAGCAAGTCCAGGGCTTTTGAGCGCTGCAGTGAGTGTAGCAACCTTTAATTAAACTTCGAGCTAAATGCAGGTTTTTGTAAGCCGTTGTAATGTTGAATCTGAAAATTTCAACTGCATTAAATTAATTGTGAAGGCTGCGCGGGATCCAATTCAAAACTGAAAGTTTTGGTTTATAATCGTGCCTCTATTTTTCAATATATCATTGCAATATGAATATATCATTGCACAGTTGCACATTTCGGTTCCAACATTGAAGTGACTTCCCAATTGACATTTTCTAGTACGAATAATCGGGAATTGGAGCAAATTTCCTTTAAACTGGAGCCCTAAACTTCCCTAAAACTGCACCCGTTTAAGGGACGGTCACCTGTACTGACTATCCTGCTATGGTAACAATAAGTCACTGAAAGCCAAGCTCACTTCACTAGTGGGTACAGACAGGCCTTGACCGATATCGGTTGTTGTACCAAAGAAGAAGAAACAGCATCGGATAGGATACATAATATATAAATTATTGATGTATCTTTTCCTGAAAATGAAAAACAAACGCAAAAACCCTGTTTTACAACAACGTGCGACAAAAAACACGTTTATTTGGGAATTGTAAATGACAACTGCACCCGTTTAAGGGAATTTAGAAAAAGGCCTTTAAAATCAACTGTGATGCGACGTTTTCGTTGTTTCTTCTAGATTCTCTCGGAAATGATATTTCCTATCGTTATAGTTGGTCATGTAGCCAGTTTATACCTAAATAATATCGAATTTTTATTAAAAAAAAACTTTACACAAAATTTGCTTTTGTTTTTCAAAAAAAAATCAAAGCTATGAATGTAAAATGAACCCGACGGCATCGTTCATTGATAGAAGAAAGTCTAATTTACGAACTCACCAAATCTTAGCGATTTCAATACACTTGATCACACACAAATCCACAATTTCAGGCGCATCGAGTACTAATCGAGCAGAAACAAAAAACAAAACAATTTCGAGCAAATGTCACTTGGGTTAGAAACCCCTATCGCGCTTGGCTAAAACTGGCTGGTCTTACAAACGAATCGGCTTCAAAATAGAAACCCTACTTGGGATTTTTGAGTGGTCCCAAGCGAACCAAATTCCCTTATCAAACTTCACAATTCCGCCTGCGTACGGACTGCGAATTTTACCGCTGTGATCGTTCTAGAGCGGTAAAAAGAATCCGAAGAAGATGAAGAAGATCGTTCTACATCTAATAGCACTCACAGTTGAGGCGGAAGAGTTACAATAGCGTGTTCTTCTAATTGCTTCACTCCACTCATGACAACTCAACATCCATCATCTCATGCTGGAGATGAAATGGATTTGTATATTGCTTAACAGGTTATGCAATACACATTGATACGATTTACATACAGGGTTTCTGTCTTTGTCAGTCAACATACAATTTCCAGATTCGAGTTACTATTTTACGGGTTCGCAATCTAGTGCTAAAAATTTGAAAAGAGTTTACGGATTCAAATTGTACATACGATGTTAACAATCGCTTTACGTGTTTGAAAAATATTGTAACGTTTTAGAGCTGGCTTGAGAAACCCTGAATCACCACATCTAAGCGCCGACTGCCCACGTAGAAATAAGCGGGTAGAAATCAATTTCATATTTATTTATTTACTTCATCATCGTCATTTCAGTAATATCTTAAGAGCATAACTTAATAATTGATTACATAACGTGTCGACATGGGTAAATATTAACTCTGAAAATTGTGCAGAATGCTGCTAAGGATAGATGATGATTAAACAAGTGGCCGAACAAATTAAATAATCTCCCCGCACACAATATAACATCACCAAGACCAGCTGCTGTAAGTCGCATTGATTCAATCAGTGGAAGATGGAGGCGCAAAGAACAAGATAGAACATATAAATTCTAGGAACTATGCTATGAGCAACTCTAACTGATAGGAAGCATGCTTTTAATATACAATTCTTTTATGAATAGGAAACGCCTTTTTATTGAGAACTTTTTACATCTACACTGAAGATTCGTAGATAACTATTTGTACCACCTTTGGTACCCCTTCCTGACTGTTTTGCTTTTCCTTTATGTCCTGCAAAATAGCATTTGTGATAGCTTCTAAGGCGGCCATCTCTTTCGCTTGTGCCTTTTTGTTTCCATGTCTGCGCGGCATTGATACAACAGTCAACACACGGCGCAAATCATTGTGAAGAGCTGTAACGTCTATACCGGTTCCGGCCGATTCTCCCAATCTGCGTAAAGTTTCCGCTAATGGTCCCGAGAGTGCCTTAAGAGCAAAAATTGAAGGAAATTAATTGGGTTTTGTATAGTTACAAAGAACTGATAATTTACCTGTAATTTCTGCCAGCTTTGTGCGTATTGTCTTCGAACCAGCTCAATAATAGTGCTGGTAAGGGCTAATCCAACCAGAATGTATAACGTGCACAGCAGCATGTAGTTTGGTTTGCCTGTGTCAAATAACATTGCAAAAACACACTATTAGTCACGTTTTTTCTAATATAAGTTAGACAGTGGCCCAACTAACTTGGTACTAGATCACCGAATCCAATAGTGGTCATCGTAATGAAGCAAAAGTAATATCCATCAAAGAAGTCCCAATCTTCTTCCCATAGCAATAGTAGTCCAGTTCCAGCAGCCAGATACACACCGAGAAAACCGACTGCACCAACTGCATACAGCCATTTCTTGTCGGACATTTTGATCCCAGCATCAGGACAAAATTCTTAAAAAATCAAAACGATAGAAAAAGGTAGAATCAAATTGATAATGTTGATAACATAACTCAATAAAATATTCAATAACAATTTGTGAAATGCTTTGAATTGTACCAGCATGAACCGTTTCTAAATTTTTAAAATTACAGTTTTTTAAACCGAATTTTTTATTACTTATGAAACCCGTGAAACGGTGAAAGCTCATATTGGTTGATTGTTCGAGTTGCTTGATTTAACAGTATCACATACATGGCATTTTAATATTATGAATTTTGTTTGAAGTAAATTAGAGCATACTTACTTGCCAAAGGTAAATCAGGAATGTTTTTAGCCAGAATTGAGACAGCCGTAGCGAACAGGCGACCCCAATCAGCTATTACAGTCAAAGTGAAAGGTATCCCAATGAGAGCAAACAACATGCAAAAGACTCTGCCACCGAGCGTAACAGGAACGATGTTACCATATCCTACAAATGGAAATTAAAATGCCGACATTAAAATCATTATGAAAACAAACATGTCAACAAAAACAAATCAATGTTCCAGAGCAATTTGGTTATTGAAATAATATTTAACAATATTTGTTCTTATTATTTAGTTTTTACAGAGATAAGCAAAAAAGCTATTAAAAAACCTTATATATTAAAGGCTTAAGTCAGTATCATCACTCGAATATCATGGCTAGCCTGATATTCGAGTGTTTTAGCAGCTAAAACAGAGAAAGTTAAATAGAGTTCAATGGTTTGCTACACGTTTTAATGAAAAGGCAATATTTGGATTACAAAATTAATAAGCTATTTGTTCCACAAAATTACAATTGTAGAAAACCGCGACTCTCCGACATACTTAAGTCGAGAATCGCTTATCTCGGATGCCGACAGATTTTTAGTATGTACTCCAAAAGTTACTTGACCATTGAATCAAATGCAAACGTAGTCTACTTCAAAACAAGACATGAAATGGGCGAGCAAAATTATTGACAATCATCGTTTCTATATCACCAGCATTAAATCGTTATCAGGAGGCGTTATCTATCAAATATCTTCTTCTTTTGGCTCAACAACCGTCGTCGGTCACCTGTACCTGTGTGGGGTTGCCTTCAATGACTTTTTTTGGATTACCCCACCCATAGCAGGATAGTCAGTCCTACGTATGGCGGCACGGTATATTTGGGGTTTGAACCCTTGACGGGAATGTTGTTAAGTCGTACGAGTTGACGACTGTACCATGAGACCGGCTATCAATTATACCAGATGATTATTTCATTTTACTGAACAAATGAATATTTGTGTTGCACTAT
The DNA here is from genome assembly GCF_017562075.2 of Anopheles merus. NCBI lineage: Eukaryota > Metazoa > Arthropoda > Insecta > Diptera > Culicidae > Anopheles > Anopheles merus. The sequence goes on from NC_054083.1 coordinate 10,379,159, forward strand.
GATATTAATCGTACATAATTTATCTAAAAACAATTCCCAAATAAACGTGTTTTTTGTCGCACGTTGTTGTAAAACAGGGTTTTTGCGTTTGTTTTTCATTTTCAGGAAAAGCTACATCAATAATTTATATATTATGTATCCTATCCGATGCTGTTTCTTCTTCTTTGGTACAACAACCGATATCGGTCAAGGCCTGTCTGTACCCACTAGTGAAATGAGCTTGGCTTTCAGTGACTTATTGTTACCATAGCAGGTTAGTCAGTCCTATGTATGGGAGCACGGTCTATTTGGGGCTTGAACCCATGACGGGCTTGTTATAGACTCGTTCGAGTTGACGACTGTACCACCAGACCGGCCCGATGCGGTTTACTAGGTCTCAAATGGAATCGTAAGCGCAACTCCCACATCCAGTCATACTGTAATGCCTGCCTCCTTTCCAACTACCTGCCCTTTTATCTTCAATTCTTATCTATGCCCACTCCCTCCCCCCGCTCATGCCACCTACACGACAGACCACGCTTAAGAACAGACAGACAGAATGCTTAAAAATCTGTCACGAAAGGTGGTGTAAATTGTTTACCCATTTTTGCAAAAAACACGAGACTGTCTAGTGGTTACATGAAATTCCAATGCATCTTTTTGGAAAGTCTTAGGCATCATCCATCAATTACGTAACGCTGATAGGGGAAGGAGGGGGTGTCGTCAAACGTTACGATTTGTTACATGGGAGAGAGGAGCAGTGTAACTGTTGTTCTTCTTCTTCTTTGGCTCAACAACCGATGTCGGTCAAGGCCTGCCTGTACCACTTGTGGGAATGGCTTTCATTGACTAATTGATTCCCCCCCATAGCAGGATAGTCAGTCCTACGTATGGCGACTCGGTCTATTTGGGGCTTGAACCCATGACGGGCATGTTGTTAAGTCGTACGAGTTGACGACTGTACTACGAGACCGGCGACTGTTGTTACGTTAAAGTTTGCCCCAAAATAAAAAGTTTGATTTTTTTCGCACAATAAGTGAGTAAAAAATGAGAATTCTTCACGGTGACTTCAAAACCTTCGCGGTTATACCGGCCTTAAAAATATTTCGCTGCTTTTTATTTACTACGTAGCCGATAGTCAGTCATTTGGTCCGTCGAATTTTATTACCACGGACGGACGGAAAAACTCAACACAGGGTCGTCGCAGTAACTTTTCATTCCGTTACTGTGACAACCACAGTGTGTGTGCCTATCGATTGTACAGGCAGGCATTTCGTGATAGTAGCATGCGATTCGCAAGTGACGACACGCGATTGGAAACACGAGAATCAACTGTAACGCTGTAAGCAGATGTTATACCAATCCAACTCCTTACAAACCCAATTAGTTTCAAACGAATTGAAGATGGAGTTGATGCAGTCAGGCTTTTTTCGTCAGAGTTGATCATTGGTCAGAATTGTATGACTAAATCAAAAAAAGGAGCCAAAACTCTTGCAAACATTCTCGATTTTGTTCGTTATTTTTAAGACATGCCTAACATACACTATTAGATATCACATGTTGTGTGAAATAGAATAAGCATCATCAAACTGCAACATATGCAACAATACAACATCTAAAGCCAAAGAAACAATCCTGGAAAGATGGACATATTTATGAAGAACCAGGAACATGGCTGAGGATACGATTATCAGAATCTGTTTGAGTTTGATCGCTTCATGGGACAACTTTTATGTGAATATAAATTTATTATTGTTTTTTTTGAATAGTTTAAAAATTGTGAATATATCAGAATAAACAAAACAAATTTAAAAAAAAATCACAAAAAAATGATTTTGTTAAATGAACTAAGCTGTTGGAAGGGGGTGAAGTTCATGCGTTACATAATATGGGGGAGAGTAATTGATGGATGACGCCTTATGCACGTTTGGTTCTTGAAGTCATTATTTTGAATTCTAGAATATCAACGTTTTACGGAAAATATGATAAAAAATAAATATGTATGAACAGGTTTTTTAGTATTCTATCACTATTTCTATTCTATCAATTGATCGATTATTACTTCATCTCGCAAATTTGATAGTCAAATTGATGGAAACCCCCTTCGCTATAGTTAACATGCGTATTAATTATAAAAGCACAATTATCAAATGTAGCCTGTATCTTTTGAAAAGTAACGTACCTATGGTTGTAATTACAGTGGAAGCAAAAAAGACTGCCTGCAGCATGCTCCATTTCTCAACCGCTACTGGGAAGTTCTCATTAGCGTCGATCAAAATCCCACCTTGTGCCGCATCTTGAACCACCTAAGTAGTAGTAAGAGAGTTCCAAATGGTTGTTTTATGTAAGATGTAAAGTTTATCGTTAATGTTCCGATTACCTGCTCGTACTTTTCGAGTTCTAGTGTCAGAAGTCGATCCAAATTCTGTACGTCCGTATTATTAACGATGGAGTAGATAAACTCTTGCCTGTGCTGGACCAAGAGCTTTCGTAGACCTTGTATTCGATTAACCTCAGCCGGTCGTTCAAACTCGCGAAAAATCTATTAACAATATAAAAAATGTGAAAAAACATGCGTGATTAAAAACAGTGATTTTGATTGTGGTTTAGAACTTATACAGCACAAACGAGTTACGGCACAGTGTATATTTTTACTAAATCTTTTTTTTGTGATTTTACTGGCCTATTGTTGGTCAATTTCATTATATGATCAAATTATGTGTGACTTGTTATTGAAGTGTGAAAAATACGCGATAAAAATGAATATTTTTTAAGTTCCGTTATAGCAACGAACGGTTTACAGCTGGTTAAACACAATAACAACATAGCAAATTTTTGCAAACAACATAGATGATAGCGAGAAGCTTCCTCTGTCCGTCATACAAAAAAGTATAATCTCACGAAGTTTAAAGAACTTTAACTTGTTTCTTATATGTTTGTAATATTTGCCATATTGAAGAACAACTCGAAAGTTTGGATGACCACTTCAATTTTCGAAAAGTGGCTAACACAATTCGACAACATTAAACATACAGCAAAGATATGTGCTGTTGTGTTAAGACAATTGCCCATCACATACAAAAGTTCTGCATACTCATGCAAATTACAAAATATAGCTCTTCAGTTCTTCCTCCCAACATGTGTTTTTTATCCACTGGATATAGGCATAATCAATAACACGATGCATTATAATTGTAAAAAATGGTGACACAAAGGATGCATGACAAACAAGCATTGGTAACTATTATTTGATATTTAAGGCTTTACGAAAACTTATTCTTTTTTTCATTTAATGTATATAAATACAAATGCATATAAATGCATATTTTTCATTTAATGTAATCAATACACTAAAAGCACTAAAAGCCCTAAAATTTAATTTGAAAAAAGGTAAATATTGCGAACGGCTCCAGCTAAGATCCCCTATGAAAAGACTCCATAGTATGGATGAAAATGAGTTCGCCGGAATAGAAAATTGTTTCAGGCCGAATGAAGAAGCATGTCGAAATTGAAAAACGTCTCAAGTGGGATAAACTGTGTAAGGTCCCTCCCGAAAGCATCGTTGTAAGAAGCTCAATAATTCGAAAATGTTTGATCAACATTCGCGAACTTTCAATCAGTGAATTAGAACTGGTTATTTTTTATCTCTAACTGCATTGTTTGTTGATAGCAACATGAAAACTCGTAAATACAAACCTGCTTCTAAGGAAACCCACTAAAGGAAAGTGTATGCCTACCTGTATGAAACCATCATGAAAAAACTTGCGAATATGTTGAATATAAAACATTCCTCAGTAAAAAGTATAATTTAAAATTTAAAGGTACTGGGACGGCCAATACTCCTGTAAGAACTACCCCAAACACAAGGGAGAGGAGTACGGTGAAAGCCTGCGTTGTTGGATAGATGAAGACGGTACAATAACAACTCTCTATCTTGTCCCTACACTAAATGATCATTATAAGGTGAGTGTTTCACGGACCGGAGTTTCACGGACTATTGAAGGTTTACACTATACGTTCAAAAGAATGTATAACGTTGCTGCACGGGCTGTTTTTTTCTTCCGCTGAGGGTGGAAGAAAAAAATATGCCGAAAGTGTCATGGAGCTACGCACAGAATATGCCGACGATTTCATTGTTTTTATTGATGAAGTTTGATTTCAAGTTTCAATGAGAGTGAATTATGGTCGATCGTTGGTAGGTCAAAGAGCAGTGCTAGTGGTGCTTGCTATACTATACGTTTGGGTAATTTATCAATTTATATGCCATGACAAGAAAAGTAATGCTTCATTGTGAGCTACACAACAGAGCCATCAATCGATAAAAAATTACGGATTTCCTGAATCCACGCAAAACTTTAAAATTCACTAATTCAAATATATGTTATGGTGATGGAAAATTTGCCATTTTGTAATCGTTATGTAAAAAACGTTATTGAAGACAACGGTCAAACATTGATGATTTTGCCGTCATATTCTCCTTTATTTAATCCAATAGATAATATGTTTAGTAAGTGGAAAAGCTTACTTAAACAATCGAAACTAATAAATTAAGATAAACTAATGAATACAATAAGTAGCGGATCATCTTTAATTACCAGAGATGACTGTAAAGGATACTTTCGCCATATGTTTTCGTTCATTCAAAAATGTATAAATGGCGAAGTAAACTCCACTTAGTAAAATGCAGAACAATAAAACATTGAAACTGCTATTGAACTTAAGAAAAAATGCATTAACCACTTGATTATCTTCTCATAAGCTTGATGCGCCACACGGCCACTGAATAAACAGAGCGCTTCAATGAAATTTGCGCAGCTACAGCGAAATCCAAATGTAGCTGAAAACGATGCAGATGTAGTTGAATGCGTTCCATTCTCATGGATTGCCATCCAATGCAACTGGTTAAAGATTAAAAGGAAAGTGAGAACAGGTTGTAATTCATTCAAATGCGGCTATAGAAACTAGACAGCCTAAATAGCATTAATTCATTTTTGTACGATACATGTAGCCATAGTAAAAATAGTTAAAAATGTTCAAAATTCCTTTTTCACAAACACAAACAAATACCCCATACTGAACGACATATTTTGAACATATACCAAAACCACGAAGGGATATGAGTGCGGGTATGGCCAGCCAACTTGTTAAAACACCTGTCAGTTTCTAATAATTGCACTTTGGTAAAAGGATCATCTTACTCTCGCGAAAAAAATTACTACCCATTTTACTTTACACCTGTGCTTTAAAATAGCACAATAGTTACTAATACACGTAAAACAAAAAAGTTATTTGGGATTGCATTCGGCTCTTGGCATAATATGTCTATGAAAAATCCGGTTATAAAAACAAAATTGCTGAATCTGATTTCTGAATACAATTATGACTGCTACCCGCCGCTCTGGCACCAATCGAACACGACATCAAACATGAAAAATGTATGGGATTTGCCATTTTCGATTTGATAATCAACAATTGGGCCACCAATCGAACATGTTAAATCCCATACATTTTTCATATTCGATGTCGTGTTCGATTGGCGCTAGAGCGCCGGATTAGTCTACTTGAGTACTTGACTAACACGCTAATTCATTTGATCCTTAAAAAGGACATATTTTTTACCCAATCATCCTACATAACTTCCTACATACTACATAATCTCTGGTTGCAAAACAGCATGTCCGGCCCCGAAGCCAAGTTTCATTGAAAAATTGGCACCTGATATCATATTGAGAGTTACCTTAGCCGTTTTCATCAGTTTGGTCCCAGTCGGCTGGTTTGATTTTTGACGACAGAACTGGGACCCAAAGTACTTAAAACATGGAAAAATACATTTCTCCATCTCTTTTTCTCTCATTTTTTTTCTAGCTCAACTTTACTCGTTAAGTCCTAATATAATGACACCATGGTGTTACCGTTACACGAGATTTTGCTGCTGAATCTTAGTAGACTGTTTTCGCTTTACTAGACGGCAGCATTATAACCTTGACGAGTGTAACTTGCTTTAATATGTCAGTAGAGCCTGATTTCAAATGAGCTCTTGACTCTGACTCTTACCAGATTTGGCCACTTTTGGTGGATGGTATTATTCAAACAAAACAATTTAGTGACATCTCACTTGTTCAAGACTTATAATAAATAGAAACAATTGCAACATGATCGATCACCAAAATGTCACCCACCTACTATACTGCTATCGCAGTGAAATAATAACAACAATTATTATTATTATCATTATTATTTTAGCGTATCTGCTATACATAACTTATTATAATACACCCTATCAGCTATAAACACATTGTAACACACTTTGGAAAGCCAAACCACACCATTCTAACACATTCATTATAACACATTCCGTAAATCAGATCATACCATAGCAACACACCAGGAAGAGTTCAGGCCGTCCAGTCAAACAAATAACAGATGTGACACACTTATCAAAAACAACCGAAACGCACAACATAAGCAGGAACAGTATGTAACCCAAACCAGGTACAGTATATGCATTAAACCCAAAACAGGAACTTAGTGACAAGAACCATCGTTCTTGCCAACAAAAGACAAACGTAACTAGCTGAGTGAAAACAATACCTTTCCAACATAAAACCCGGAACCAAATGTGCGAAATCCTTAACTTCATTTGAGTATAAATAAAACCAATTCCGACCGTAGCAAGTCAGATTCGTTCGGACTGTCAAGATAGGACATTATGCAGCCTAAAAACTTCGCCTTCCAACTTATTTCAAGAGTTTCGTTATTTGTTATTTGTTATTTATTAGTTAAAATTCAACGGACCGCAAGTGGCCCACTTGAAGGCTTTTAAACTCCAACATTTTCAGTAAGGGAAACCCCTTTTGGGTTTCTATGATCGCCTGGACGATCAACTGTTGAAAAGTCCGCTCGAACAAAGTTTTATTCCATCTCGATACATGTCAGCGAAACACAGACCTACCGCGATGGTACTCGAAGTACAGTTGTACGATCATCGCATTACATTATTATTATTACTATTATTATTACGTAGAGTATTTACATTTGCTCGTTAAGCAAATAAATCGTTATAAGGGGTTGTTGTGAACAGCGTTTGTTTACAAATAGAAAACCTGACAAATCTTTTACGCTCGTGACTTTTGTAGAGTTTTTCTGACGGCTTACTAGGATAGGGCATAGGGCTAAGGTGCCTTCCATTTGTAACCGCGGTTTACGATGGCGGTGGGGAGAGAGGAGTATAAATAGAGCCGAAGGATGCGCCTTCGGTCTCTTACAACCACAAAAGTCAAAGGAAGGAATAAAAACTAATTTTGTGATTTTTCCCCAGCAGAAATATCCACATTATCTCCTTTTCTTGAATGACTTTCGCAACAGGGTACTCGTTGTGAGAGTTTCACTGGATGTTGGTTGTCAAATAGAATGTGTCATATCCCATATATTTTTCATGTTCGATGTCGTATTCGATTGAAGCTAAAGCGCCGCCTTACCTTTTCTCTCTCTTCTCATTGTTTTTTTTTGCGCATGGTTTTGCTTCCACACTTTCTCTCCCCCACACTATTGCGCTGAAACGCATTTATGTATGATTCTTCACCCGGTTTTTGGAATATCAATGAAAAAATTAGCTTTTTGGAGTGCAATAATGATCAGCCGTCAACTCGTACGACATAACAACATGCCCGTCATGAGTTAACGCCCCGAATGGACCGTGACCGTACATACTGACTATTCTGCTATGGTAATTGTATTGTATTGTATTGTATTGTATTTCTTAGTTGCGAGTCCGCCTTATAATGGTTACACAAGCTTTAGTAATAATAATAATAGTAATAGGTAAAGACTAAATGTTATACAAATCGTATTCGCTCTCTAAATTGTCGTGTCGTTTCATTAAAATCAAAATGTCCTGCAAGTGCATTAAATTCGCGCATCATTACCGTAATGGGTTCATTAGATCCGTACTGCGTATTTCTAAAATTAGTTCTTAATAATTGTCGATTTCTGGTGGTTGGCCTGTTTGCATTTAAATTAATTTGTTCCAATATTTCCGGACAGTCAATATTTCCACAAAGTAGGTCAGCAATGAACAAGGCTTGCGCATTTCTTCTTCTATCAGCGAGAGTCTCTAATCCTAGCAGTAAACGACGCGAATGGTATGGTGGCAAAGTGTTACTATCACTCCACTGAAGTCGCCGTATCGCAAAACGTGTGAATTTGCGTTGGATTCTTTCCATTCTCTCTTTCCAAACTTCTGCAGATGGACACCAAACAATTGAGCAGTACTCCAATATAGGCCTAACTAATGCACAGTACAAAGTTTTCACACACACACTGGATCGTTGAATTCCCTCGTCATTTTAAACAATAAACCTAGAGTTCTGTTTGCTCTCTTGATGATATCTTCATAATGCGTTTTAAAAGTCAGTTTTGTGTCAAGTAGAACACCTAGGTCACGTATTTCACTTTTCTTCTGAAGAAGCTGTCCGTTTATCCTATAGCTATGTGAGACTGGTAGACGTGCACGAGTAAAGGACACAACGACACATTTTTCAATACACAGACATAACATATTACGCTTACACCACTTATCGAATAAGTCCAGAGCCATTTGGAGGGAATTAGTGTCTTTGGAAAACGAGTATAACTTAATGTCGTCGGCATACATTAAAAATTTCACATCACGCAGGACAAAACTCACATCATTAATATATAACAGAAAAAGTAGCGGTCCAAGATTACTGCCCTGAGGCACACCTGATATACAGTAAAACGGATTTGATACAACTTGTCCAAATTTTACACAATATAGTCGGTCTATTAAATAAGATTGAAGCCAAGTGAGAGAACTCTCGGTTAGTCCTAGTTTTTTTAGTTTTGCGAGCAGCATATCGTGTGATATGCTGTCGAAAGCTGCTTTCAGATCTGTGTACACACAGTCTGTTTGTAGGCCAATATCCATGCCACTCAAACAATCCGAGACAAATTTTACCAAATTTGTGGATGTTGAACGCTTCGGCATGAATCCATGTTGTTCGTTGCAGATATAATGCCGAGATGCATTCAGCAGGATCTCATGAAAAATTATTTCACACACTTTAGCACATGAACACATTGACGTAATTCCTCTGTAGCTCTCTGCAAGGTTCGGATCGCCTTTTTTGAACAGGGGCGTCATCCAGGAAGTTTTCCAGATCTTCGGGACCGTTCCGGAAGAGAATGAGATCCGGAATAATTGTGTCATATACGGCAATAAGGTGATGACACATTTCTTTAGTACAACAGATGGAATCCCATCTGGACCAGGATGATAGTTCATTTTTAATTTAATTACTGCAGCTTCTACCATTTTGCAATTTATTTCAATTAATGGCATCTCTAACATGTCAGCAGGAGTGTAACAAGTGGCTTCGTTAATTTTTTCTTGATCAATAATGCGAGGACTGAATATATCACGAAACCGAGAAGCAAACAACTCACAAATGTCACTTTCTAACGATGCAGTGGTACCATTGTATGACAGTTCTGTAATACTTTGTCTGTTATTTTGTTTTGAGTCTATATATGACCAAAATGCTCTTGGATTTATTACGAAGGTTGTTTTGGACACGAGTAATATAATTTTCATGAAGCATTCTGTTGTATGCACGGTATCTTCTCGACGCAATACGATGTTGTTCTCGGTTTGTAACTGTGTTATGACGCTCAAAGTTTCGTAACGCTGTTTTACTTCGCCTTTTCATGTCTGCTAGAAGGCGATTACCCCAGGGTGGTTTGCGTGGTTTATTTTTTTGAGGAACTGTTTTACTTATGACATTTGTTAATGTTTCGTGGAATTTTAAGACTGCGTCGTCGATTGTGATTCCTTCACCATATAGAAAGTTCCAATTCGTATTTGCTATTTCAGTGTTAAGTGCAGTATAGTTGGCTTTAAAGAAGTTCAGTTTTCGTTGGTTGCTGTTAGAACAAGCACGCGGAGCAGAGGTTTTTTCCATTTTGACACATATGACTAGAGGTGGATGATAATTATCAGCAGGTAATAAATATGTTGTAGAGTTAGATTGTTTAACGGTCATAAGATTTGCTAAGTTGTCATCAGCTAATACAAGATTTAATATTCGTCCAGTTTGATTTTTCACATTGTTGATTTGTTTTAACAGGTACATATCAATGATATCAATTATATGATTATCACCTATAGCGCTTTGGGCAGAACCACTACTCCATTCAATTCGATTTTGGTTAAAATCGCCAAGTATTATCAGTTTATCGTTTGGTCTCATAATGTCGTGAATTTTGTCGATTGAATATGACAAGCATTGAAACGTTTCATCGCTGGCGCTGAGGTAAGGCGGAATGTAAACGCACCCTAAGAAGAGAGAGCTTCTGATGAGTTGTATTCTCACCCACACCATTTCAAGCGACCCAATCGGAACTCGGCACTCACGAGATACTATTGTTGAACGTACAGCGATCAACACGCCACCTCCTCGAGAGTGAGAGCTGTTCATTTCGTTACGATCCATGCGGTATACATTGTAATCCTTAGTGAACAATAAACTAGTTGGAACATGTTCATCTAGCCACGTTTCAGTTAAGGAAATAATTTCATAATCGTTTTCAGTAAGTGATAGTTTAAAATCATTTGTTTTAGTTTTTAGTCCTCGGACGTTTTGATAATATATTTCGGTTATATGTGTTGTTCCGGTGTCTGTGGATGTTGTTCTATCGGTTGTGGCTGTTGTAGTGGTGTTGGTGAAGATTGGGGTGTGGACCCAATTGTTGTCGTCTGTGATTCTGTGACGGGAATTATTTGTGGAGTGTTTGGGATCGTGGGCCGCCAAACGTTTTGAAAATTTACTGTGCGTCTCTCATACTCTCGGAACACCACACCTATTGGCCAAATGGACGGGGATAATGCCTGATCTCGAAATGATTCAGGAAATCCGATTTTAAATTATATAAAAGTTACTGAGATACGATTTTTTGGTAGCAGCTTGAACACTAGCACATCATTTATACCTAGTTTTTGTCGTAAATATGACATTAACTCATCTTCTGTTGTATCAGGTGAGAGACGTGAGACAAACATCCAAAATCGGCGCTGTGCTGGGTAAGGTACCGTTCTCAGTGCAGTTCCTGATTGTACCATGCCTTGTTGGAGGGACAGGCGGAGGCTATGGGTTGGGGGTGAGCGGTCAACCAATCTCCGCTTAGGTGCACTTGCTAATTGATGTTCATCTGTGGTGTGATCAGTGCGTTCATGTCGTGGTGTATTTGATGAATTTACAGTGGCATATGAAGGTATTAGTGATGGTGCAGTATAAGTGGGTGTTGGTGCTAAGGACACAGCTCGTGCATCTGCTAGTTGTTGACGTGGAGACACTAATACATCGTTCTTGTGTGTTTCTAACATTGTCGAGAGTTGTTGATCGAGATGCCCTAAAACATCTTTCTTTATATCGGCTATTGCAGTGTTGATTATGGATTCAATATGGTAATGGCCTACTAGTGGTGCAGACAGACCATGACCGATAACGGTTGTTGCGCCAAAGAAAAAGAATAAGAATAATGATCAAAGAAGAGCAAGATAAAGAAATATTAGCCAATTCAAGCAGCCGGTCTCATGGTACAGTCGTCAACTCGTACGACTTAAACACATGCCCGTCATGGGTTCAAGCCCCAAATAGACCGTGCCGCCATACGTAGGACTGACTATCCTGCTATGGGGGGAAATCAATAAGTCACTGAAAACCAACCCCACAAGTGGGCTGGCAGGCCTTGACCCCGGCATCGGTTGTTGAGCCAAAGAAGAAGAAGAAGCCAATTCAACTCGGCTATGTTTATGAAATGATAGTAAATGTGCTAAATAATATCTTTCTCTCTTACATTAGTACACAACCTGGCACGGCTGTGGCTTTGGCCCATAATAAAAATGATTGGGAATAAACCAAAGAGTGTATCCGGAATTATGAAGCATATAATATACAATAACCTGATCTATAAAATTGACAGGGAAAGGGAAATGAACAAAGAATTGGTATCATAATACTAAATACATGCATAACTGGGCCTGGTATTCATTGACTGTAAATGCATGCAACACAACTAAACATTTAATGCATGGTGCAATGAAAAGATGAATGCTTTTTCATGCAACTTTCAGAATCGTCTCATGGTTTTTACCCGAATGTACTGGATGCTTAGACCTCTTAATTTAATAAGCCGTTAAGGATCCAAATGTACTTGAAACGATCCGATCATGATTGCAGAGCCGATTCTAGAACCGATTGCGATCCGGTGCCAATTCCGAGTCGATTCCGATTTCGGAACTGATTTCGGAGCCAATTCTGTAAACTTATTCCGGACTTACTATCAGGAATCAATTCCACCAAAATTCAGAGCTATATGGAATCACTTCCGATCCAAACTTTTACCATCACTACTAAGGGACTGTCCAGGGTACTGCATAATCAGATAAAATGTGAAAATATAAAGTATCCGACTTTATTCCGATAATTATCCGATATTTATTTAAATGGTTTGCAGTGAATAAATCTAGTTATTACGATTGATTGTTCTCAAAACGTAGATTAGGTCAAAAGGCGCATCATCACTAAAAAAACAAATTAATAAAGTGAATTAAAAATTTGTGGTATTAGTTTAAAACAAAATTATAAATGATTCGATGAAAAACTAAAATAAATATTTAACTTTTAATATTACTTATTAATAATTACTTTAAACATTTAAACTAATGCACATGTAAATTTAAATCGAAAATTTTAAATTTCTTGATTATTTTAATGTTGTAATCGGCATGTTAAATGCATTAAATATATAACAATCAATGTATAACATTTATAACCTTAGTATATATTGGTTGAACATAAATAATGCGTGCAACAAATACATATCTAAATTTTCACTTACCTATAAATCATTAATCTTCAAGCAATACCTTTATAACATTCAATACAATGAGAAAAAAGAAAAGAACAAGCGATACTTGTCACCCCCATGCGTGTTATTTTAGGCTCCGTCCAGTGCTAATGGTTTGGCAAACAAATCGCACAATATATGGCCACAGATTCCCCACTGTTACAAGATTAGAGTAATGTGTATCGTATTACAGGAATGAACACGGAAGAAAGTTGACAGCACATTTCCTTTTCTTGTCGCACGAAAGGCCAGAACAGCACCAGCTACGAAACAAAAACACGTACGTTTATTTTTATTTATGTCTAAGATATCCCACTGCGCAATTCACACTGCGCATTTTATGGGTTGTCTGCCGATTTTTGTTGATTTTTTTGGAAGACAAGCTCGGCAGGCCTGCTGCCTGTTGGTGCGTAAACTATGACCAACTCTTTTTTTACAAAATGCTTCTCTCACGAGAAAAAGCAGAAAAATGAGAACAAATATATCTGAAATGTGTTTTTAATGTTTTTTTTTTCAAATTAACGGTCTACTTGCTTCATTTTTTTTCTATAAATTACTAAATAATTCAAGGTTATTAATAAACTAAATACACTTAATTCACAAGTTCAAGTTTAAAATTATAGTTTGATGTTTGAAACAATAGATACCATTTTAATTTTTTCTTCTTTGGCTCAACAACCGATGTCGGTCAAGGCCTGCCTGTACCCAATTGTGGGCTTTGGCTTTCAGTGACTAATTGATTCCCCCCCATAGCAGGATAGTCAGTCCTACGTATGGCGGCGCGGTCTATTTGGGGATTGAACCCATGACGGGCATGTTGTTAAGTTGTACGAGTTGACGACTATACTACGAGACCGGCTCCAATTTATACAAAGCCCATTTTATACAAACCATTTTATACAAAGTGTAATAGTTTGGTTAAATTATTTGACAAACGTTTGCCTCTTGCTTGTGTGTTGTGCTTAACAAATGATCGCTATCATTTTTTCAGAAGTACTAATCATTTAACGCGTAGGATCAATTTTATTACACGTTTGCTATTAACGTCTTTTTTGATGTTTGTTTCCAATACGAAAAGCTCGACCATCGCCTTAGCTAGAGATAATTATGCTCTCTACTCTCTTCATGTATGTTTGTACTCTTGACTCTTCACATCAACTAAACCGAAATTCCTTCTTTCTCTGCCAAACATAAAATGACCGTGCAAATAGACGTAGAGCGAAATTTTGTAAAAGTAGCTCAATTTTCAAACAGAGATTTTAGTATCAAGTAAAATTTCTGTTTCATACGGAACAGTCGAATTATTTAGTCAGTTACATGCCAGAATGTCATGTGTGTAACTATGTGAGTTCAGCATATAAAAACATAAACTTAAACATAAACTTGTATTAATTTATTTTGTTTATAAAGAAAGGATATGCTGGTTTATCGGGTGAATTGAGCAATTTAAATGTAAGCGAGATGATATTTTTCATCGTAACTAATCAAAATCTCATCATATTCCATTGAAACCCCTCGCGACTTTTCGCTCTATATCTATTAGAGGCGACCCTTAAGATACGATCCCTTTGAGTTATATCGATATGAATTTCGCCCGTGTAAAGCTGGTATTTAGAAGAAATTGATATATTTCTGTACCAGTTTCTTACTGTTAATGGCACCATATCAGAAATGTGGTAGGTGGTAAAAATTTTGTACGTCTTGTAACGCTTGTACGAATTTCTAAATCTTTGTAAACTGTCGAATTTTCGAACAACATTGGAAAGACAGAGACGGAAAAAACATAAAACAAGTCATGCAATTTATAAAACCAAATAGGTTAGAATTTTAACCCCACAGCTAAAAGCAGATAGCAAGCCTATAGACGAACTCTTTAACCTAAGCATCTATATGACTCCGAGTAGTCCAAAGGGTTTAAATGAGCCTGGTAAGCCTCTGAATCTGAAAACAACACGGTGGATCTATTCATAGGAGGATATATCCTAAAGCTCCCATATACAGAAGAAAAACTTTCGATTTTGTTAACTGTCCGAGTGCTCAATTACCAGTACTATCTAAGCTTATTTTCGCTTAGATGAAAGGCAAAACGAACACAGAGAAGTTATCAACTGTTTTTTTTTATCGTTGAAGTTTAATAATTACTACAAAAACCTATTCTGTTCGCTGCGGTTTGTTACACTAGCGAGTTGAATTTTCATGTCAAATCGCTCGCTGGCATCGGTATTGGCAGAAAAATTCCAATTCCATCTACCTAGTCTAATATGAACTTAACCGTTAACATACACATTAATGATGATTTCCCCACCACCCAATCTTGAATATGTATATTTTGCCAGTGAATTTTGGTATAAAAATAATACATTTTGTTATTGTGCAATTTTATCAAAAACAGTGTTCGATAGAGTTTTTTCTTTAACTTGGGTTCTTCTTCTTCTTCTTCTTCTTTGGCTCAACAACCGATGCCGGTCAAGGCCTGCCAACACACTTGTGGGGTTGGCTTTCAGTGACTTATTGATTTCCCCCCATAGCAGGATAGTCAGTCCTACGTATGGCGACTCGGTCTATTTGGGGCTTGAACCCATGACGGGCATGTTGTTAAGTCGTACGAGTTGACGACTGTACCATGAGACCGGCTACTTGAGTTATAGACTATAAATTGACGTACATTCGATTCACGTCTTTTTCGACTTACGCCTAACTTACTTTAAGACATTTTTTCGGTCCCAAAACCAGTCATAGCTCCAGGGTAAACTCTAGGTTTATTTATATATCTGAGGTATATTTGTTTTAACCTTTCTTTGAAACCATAGGAACTATTATACTTCAGGTCCTAATTATAGTCAAAAGTTAACTTTGCTTTTTAAGTGCATTTAAAATCATGATTTTAAATATTTCTTCTTTACTTATTCATTATTTTTTACGTCGTTCTAAGCATGAATATGATAAAGAATAAACTGAATAAACAAGAAAAATAAAATGTTTAATCTCATTATTCTTAATACAGTAAAACCCGTCAAAACAGTTTCGATACTAAGAAATGTGCCGTATACAGGTATTTCCCTATATACTCTATACGCGATACGCGATAAACGCAATTTTATAAATTTAAGAACCAATTATTTGGACTTTTTACTTTTTATTTTGAAGACCTTTTTGAGAAATTATAACTATCGTAAAAAATAGGAAAAATCGAAGACTTGTAAAACCTTGTATAATAAATTATTATTATTGTTCAATAATTTGTCCAGCAGAATTCTGTTGAGGTATTGGAGCCATTGGAGCAAGCCATTTTTCGGTAACGAGTATCTTAATCATAGTTATCTATGATTCAGTACAGTTACAAGTTTTCTTTGAAATATATTCATTCTGTTTCTAACCGTACAACAAGCTGGTTGACTTGCACTACTTCCAATAGGTTATAGGCCCAGAAACATACAGAGTATTGTCGCCGTTATTCCGAAGAAATTTGAAGATGAACCCGAATACCACTGGATCTTCAAACGCTACAGGTAGTAAAATTACAACATCAAGTCTTCCTGGCATTGAACAACTCATCCCATTGAAAATTGGGAAACATGGGAGGTTGCCGTGCAAACGTTTCTAGAACCGAAATTTCAAAAATGTTCCAAATTTGGCCATATAGCGAAGGATTGCTACAGCACGACAGGAAACGATTTGTTCTGTGTAGTGGATCGAAGGAAAACGGAAAATGGTATTACTGATTCCGGGGCAAGTGTCATGCGAATTCATCCATTGGTACTGTGGTAGCAGCCAACATGGAGAATATGCAAATCACCGCGAAGGGATCTTGTGTTTGAAGCCTTCGTGGCAAAAAGGTGAAGATTCCTGTTGATGAGGTGCAGTCAATACCGAATCTATCTGTGAACCTTTTATCGGTGAATCAAATTGTAAAACAATGCTATTCCGATTCGTTCAAGACTGTAGGATATGAAGTAATCAACCGAAACGGCAATATCATTGCTACTGGTAGCCATGACAACGATATGTTCAAGCTTGATAACGTAAGGAAGGTAAGAAAATCGCGATGATAGTTCCTTCTACAGGAAGCTTGGAACTATGGCATCCAAGGATGGGCCACCTTAACATAAACGGTTTGCGAAATCTTGCGAGTGGAATAGTGACTGGCGTCGATATTGTTGGAGAAACCAAGGCCAATTGTAAAGAATGTCCAATGAGCAAGCATAGTCGTCATCCTTTTAGCAAGTAAGGATCGCAGGCGGCTGAAATACTTGATTTGGTACTATCAATCTTACAATCCAAATATCGTGTTTTTTCGTGTTTTAACATAATTTTTCGAACGTTCCCAAACCCTTATTGTTCTAACGATTGAATATTATGTATTTCTTACAACGAGAACCCGTGTTTTACGAATTATTTTGTCAAATTACGATAATTGTATCCTGCTAAGATTCGTGGTGTGTGAACGCAAAAATATTGGCGAATCTTTTTTTAACATTAGTTGTTGGTGTAAAGGGAAATATTCGCTAAGAAAGATATGGCTTGTGTAAACGTACTGAATCGAAAATCGATGCGAGTTATATAATAATCGGCTTTATGAGGAGTATTGGAATCATAATAAGCCGTATTAGCATAACGATTTTCTTAATTATAGTAATCTATGACTCAGTGTGATTTATAAATTTTTGTTCGATATATTCATTCTGTTACTAACCGTGTAACAAGCTGGTTAACTGCACTACTCCCAATAGGCAATAGGCAGGCCTTGACCAACGACGGTTTTTGCAGCAAAGAAGAAGAAGAAACTTGCTTTTCTTATGAAAATTGAATCAGTTTAAGAAAGTTTCCATTTTAAAACCATCTTAGGTTGCGTTACAATTTAAAACTTTGTTATATAGTGGAAAGGAGCGACCAAACTATAACGCTGAAAGATGTACTCTATTATACCCTACCTCTTCACTGTTCCAGTGAGTGTTTAATGGAACGTCATCATATGGAAATTTTTATTATTCAAGTGTGTGTGAGTAACTGATTTATTATTATTTATACAATGATATAGAGTGCAACGGCTCTTTTTCATAACGATCTAATTTAATTCATTTGCAATTTTAATGAAGAAGCATAATGAAGCATAATGAACAGTACAAGTAAGTTGCTCCTTTAATAAAATATAAGCTTCTAAATATGCTAGTGTAAATAAAAAAACATTTATTAAATATAAGCATGCCTTCGTTTGGCATCTGGCTCTTAAATTTTTCCTTCAATATGAACGGTATCTGTTACATACTGCATTATAGAGCTTTTTTTTCACGAATGTTTCAATTTCACCGTTAGTAGCTGCATAGTTTAGAACTAGTTTGGAAAAAAATCTCTATCCCCTTCATGATTTAATTGCATTAATAATCAAGATCTACATCGATGGTTTTCTCTAAATATAAAAAAAATATAAATCAATCTATGGGTTTTGCGTTTGAAATCACAAAAATGATTTGCTTATTTTCATTCTTATGCTAGTATATATTTCTTAATATAGAAAATCAGGCTCGAATAATACCTCCAAAGTTGTCTAACAAACGAAACATTGCATCATTAGAGAGAACGAAAGTTACCACTAGGCATATTATACTAATGCACTGTGACCGCCTGGAGAAAATTGGCTGCGTTGGGTAGACTACGTTGGGTAGATTCCCCCTATTTGATGGAGATGAAACAAAGCCATAAACAACTTCCACTGCTCTGACCCCTCTGTGTGTCTATCCCAAGGGACTTCATTTCTCTAACGACGTTTTATCGTTGGTATATCGGTTTTCCTTTACATGTGTTGGCTATCAATTAGATACATGGTTAGTAACCATGTGTACTTTGCGTTTGGGCAAATGTGTAAAATATTATTGGATAGCTTAATGAATGATTATTACAGAGAGTTACAAATGTAATAAAATGTATGGAATGAACAAAGAAATTATCTGTATACCGATCAGATATCATCATCAATCAACCTTTTAAATGGATGAAGTAGACCAACTATGGTTTTGTGCTACATTATATAGAAGGTGTTAGACAAAAAATATTTAAGGATCAAATCATATATTATAAGCTATTGAAGCCAGAATGCACTTTGTAAAAACCTGCTCAAAATTTTAACACAATCATTATAATGAATAATACTTTGTTGCAGATGAATGGGTTGAAGTGTAAGTAAACTTTCCTCAAATACAACTATTTTGCAATTGAACCCACTCCATCTCTCCATAATGGACTCTGCGTGATCAAATGTTAATGTTTTGACGCAGTTTCAGAGAGACATTTTCTTAAATAGAGCGCAATACATTTACATTTTCTTAAATAGAGCGCAATGAACTCGGTCAATCTTTTTCGAACCACGTTTGGTGCATGTGAACAGTTGTACAAAGGAGAGTTTGTTGTTTGAGTCCATTCTATTTTGTATTTGAGCGAAGAACATCTTCTACACGCCAAGAAGCTCCGTGAGATTAACCAAGAGCGCGCGTTAATAGAAAACGGTGAGAAAAGGGATAGTCGATTTTAAAGAGCTATTTTTAGTTTGCGTTGAATCTCGTGTTTATGCACGCGCATTTTACATTTCCATCGATATTGAGGAACGAATAGAGCTAAGTTTATTTTATTGTGTTCAAAAATCAATAACTCGCAAACTAAAAAAAATGCTTCTGTCATAATGTTAATTTAATGCTCGATAATTATAATTGAACACAAACGAAGCCGTTCCTGGCGAATAAAAAAAAGTTTGTGCACGAACACTACAAGGTATTATTTTATAAAATAATAGATCATTGATTTGACAAATAACTACGATATAAATTTAAATTGCTTGATTTCATACATAGTATATTACAAAAAAATAAATAGTAGGTTGATGATAAATAAAAATAATGTTTACTTCGGCTATCGTCACGCTATCGCTATTTTAGCTAAATCAAACCCAATTGGTGTGACATTTTCATACGATTAGTTGATTACTCAAATTTTCCAAATTTGTTTAAAAATTGTTATGCGTGTTCTTTGATACCAGTGTCTCGAACATTGTATTTAATGTATTTGTTTGCTTGTTGGATTAAATATTAAATATTAACGGCTAGCTGTTTCGAACAAGTAAATGTAACAAGTTTTCTGTGCAGTATTTTAGTAGACAGGAATTGTTTATCAATTTGATTATATTCTGTTCAATTTGTTTTTGTTATGTTTCTTAAATGTTTAAATGTAAGATTTTATGCTACTTTCTTCAAACAAACATGTTTCTGTCTTCTAAGAATATGCTGCATGATTTATTGTATTATTATGTCAGAATGTCAGAAAACCAGGCGTGGCAGGCCGTTAAAAGATCACTGGAACATCGAAATGTTTCAAAACCATAACCGTACCCAAAGTGCTTTTTTTATGACTGTCTGAAACCAAGGATAAAAGTACCGGGCAACGAACATTGGTCTCATTTCGGTGTACGATCCAATGCAATTTGTGGTTGAGAAAGAGTAGCAAGCAAAATTTATACTGAACTGAGAGATAGCCTTTTTCCGTTAAATTTCGGCAATTGTATCATTGTAAGTACAAAGAAACGGTCCATATTACTAAAGAAGTAATGATTGCTACTACTTTAAATAATATACAGTAAACCCGATTCTTTCTTCAGTAAACCTTTTTTTTTACTCACAGTCCTTCACAAAAAAAACACACATATTTTACACACATAATAAAACGTTGAAAACAAACATTTCATCACCACTCATAAACACAGATTTGACATTTGACACAATATTGAACAGAGCAAATTCAGTAAGCTCAAAATTGTAAATAAGTAAAACAAATTTGTAGCTGTCTATAATTTTGATTAATTTTCATTGTTTACATTTTCAATTTTAATTTATTTATATCTTGAAACATCACTAACAGTTACACTAAACCACCCGCCAGGTAAGTATTACTCTTGTAGAAAATAAATATTACTCACATATCCACCAACACCGCAGTAGATGGCAAGTGACACTAGTAAACCAAGATGCGATAACATTTTCTTAATGTGCCAGCGATGACAAAAATTGGCAACATGATCAGCGAAGGTTTTGGGCTCATCAACCACATTGACGTCAATCTTCTGAAAGTGTTCCAGCAGCGCGTTGTTGTTCATTGCACCGTTTGATGACTGCACTGGACTAGTCATTTTTGCTTTCTTCAACAGAACTCTTTGCCAATTTTATTTGAATCGTACACTAACACTCGCGTATGGTTAATATTGCTTGATTTGTTTCAAGCACATATAATGGGGAAGCACACACATGAGATAATGCACTATTCCAGATCTTATCACGAAACGGAAATATTGTACTGTAATTTTCGCGGAAAAAACACTCCGTTGTCGGGGAGCGGTCGTGTAATACTGTAAACAGCATGACATACAGTAAAGATGATCCACTGAGAGAAATGGAGATTGCGGAACTCTGGTTCGTTTTGCAGTGTGTTAGGAAGACTTTACTCTCGCATGCCAACTTATATCATGAGAGCGAGAGTTTTCCTGCGATGGTGGAACTGATTCTGAGGTTCAGCACAGTTGAAAGAGGAATGAGATACATCTACACTAAGAGAAAATAAAAGCATCCAAGGGTATACGTTCTTTCGACAAAACTATCGGTGAGACTATAGTAAGAGCTGTTTCTCGCTATCGGTAGCGAGAGTAAAACCATTTTTTTATATCGGCGAACAAACGAAACTGCCTAGCTGCTTTTTCGTTAAATAAAATTTTGACGAGCCTTAACGATCATTTCTCGCTATCGTTAATGCACCGCCAACCATAATTATAGTGAGGGTCCGCTAACTGGGATGTTTTTACTTGTCAATTTGCGAACGATGTTCGTTATAATGAAATTATAACCATCAAAGCAACCATATAAAAACAGAAAATTATTCAGCTGTACTATTTTCATCACCGGTGGCCGTAGTCATCCTTTTGAATTCACTTAACACACATTTCACTTTTCATTAAATTGTTCAAACAGTGACGATTTCAGCATTCGGTGATTAAGTTTTGCCTTTTTTGTCATACAATTGTTTGATGCGATGAAATACCACATCGACTAAAACGAAACGTAATAAAACGCTTGCGAGAAGGTGCGAAATTGCAAGGAATTCGAACGAGAAGGTAAGTCGTACGAGTTGGTTGCCGACAAGCATGGCGTAGAAACATCTTAAGTCTGTCGATTTTTGAAGCATAAAAAGTATTATGGTCAAAACTCAAAGCATATAAATAACGTGAAATTGAAAATAGAAAAAAATATGCAGACGTTACCGCTGCTAGAATTCTTCTTCTTGCTAGATTCTTCAACAAAGAATTGCAAAGAATCAGCAAAGAAAGAATTGCTAGATTCTTCAGCAGCGGGAAGCGAATATTACCGTAACACCACACGCGTTAAAAGTTAAGGGAAAATGTTTGCTAATCCAACTCCAAGAACGTGGCCATTACAACGGGTATCAATTCATCTTTTTCGACTGGGTGGATGCAAAGATTCAAAAACCGATTTGGACTTCATGTAAAACGTGTAGCCGGTAAAAAGCATCGGCTGGTAATTAAACTTACAAGAAGTTTAATGACATGTTGATGCAAAATATTGGCGATAAGGGTTCAAAGAATTCACAAATTTATAATGCTGATGAGTCTAATATTTGTATAAAACTGCTAGCTTCTCGCAGTAGAGTGCTTTCTAGCAAAAAAAAAAAGGCTCTAGTGAATACAATCTAGAACTAAAGGCTTTATTAGTGCTAGACAACAGCACAGTACGTTTATTTATTCTTTTTTGTACAATAATCATGTTGCCAGCCCATGCAGTTATCAACAGCATAAAAATAAATTACAAAAGAAAGTTGATTATTAAATTGGTACTAGAAGAAGAACACCTAAAGTTTGACTAAAGAAAATATCGCTCTGCCAAGCATTGAATGGTAGCATCGCATTGAATCGTATCAGCATGAGAAGTGATTAGTCCAACCACAGTCGAAAATTTGTAGAAGAAATGATTAAATGATTTTCCTGTATCTGAATGGACTACCGCTGAAACTATCGACGATATTAGTTAACGTCGAGCTTGATTTAACAGCCCTAGTTCACGAAATGGACAATCAAACAGGTAAAACCTCTTCCACCGATTGGAAAGTGGATAGAAGAGCATGTTTATGATAACGATATCTATGTGCGATTTGCGAGGGCGTGCCAGGGCTCGCACGCCATACAAGTTCACCGCCCCAGAGCCCTCGCATTAAAGAGCTTGCGAGCCAAGGCAGTTTTTTCGCCGCTAATTTTAGCAGTTATAATTATAGCATGCCGAGAACAGGTATAACAGTGCAAATTGTAGCATGCTAAACACCTAAAATTTCACATTTTATTTTGCGAAAATCCACAATAATTGAAATAGTGATCTTTTCGACGAATAACACTGCAACAAAAATAATTAATGAATAAAACACAAATTTTACTTAAAATACCATAAGATTTCGAGCAGATGATACTACTCGCAACCCTCGCTATGTTTGACGGGTACCCTGTGAAAATTCGAGCAGTTTTCTGCGTAGTTTTGTGCATCATTTTTGCGTCTACGCAAAAAACAGCGCTAGATTTCAGCCAAAACTACGCTGGCCAGCGTATTTATGGCAGTTTTTGAAGGCGCAGCGAGAGTGCAAATGCGAACAAACGAATGGCTATCTCTTTCTACCAATTCAAATTTGGCGCAACATAATTGTGTTGGTGGATAACGATCACAATAAATTTACACACTACAGCGCGCTGTATATATCCATGTATTTAAAAGGCGCAAAAAAGGTATTTTGAATGATAATGGGAAGGAGTAGGACTTTCTGTATTGCACACATGTACTGTGCTGCTACTCGTCTCTCTTCATTTCATTCGTTCCACACACACTGTATTGCTGTCGCTGTCTCATATCCGTTCGAGACTTGCGCGTGTGCAGTAGCTAGATTCCGGGCTATTTTTTTCATTAGTGTTTGCAAAGCAGATTAATCAGCGCATATACAGGGCGTTCGGGATAATTTTGACAGTCATCTACGGAGAAAGAAAAAAAATTGTATGGCAAAATTAATCATTGGGGCTTTTTTATGTTTGTTTTAGAAATAGTAGCTTACCATGTATTTTATTCATTTTATTCAAAATATCTGCCCTCGGCTTCTATTACAGCCTCCACCCGTCTCCGGAACTGGGACCAAGCCCTGGCGACAGTTTCGCGGGGTAGGGCCGCGAAAACGGACCTGATTTTCGCCATCAGCTCCGCCTTGGTGTTACTGGTGTCCCGTTCCACCGCGCCCCACACGAAATAATCCATTGGATTAAGATCCGGGGAGCTGGGAGGCCACATATTCGGCGCGGTGAAGGCTCCACGGGATGCTTTAGCAAGCTGAGTAACTTCTTGGCGTTTCCCAACCGACGCTCGCGGCCCTTCTCTGTCAACAACTGACCTCTTCGGCGCTTGTAAGAGAAGTACCGGAGGTCGTCATTCAGGGCCATTTTCATCGTGGATGGTGCCACCCTCATCTCACGTGCCAACGGCCGAATTCCGATCCCCGGATTTTCCATCACGCGCCTGGAGGACACCCTGGAAAGCGTCAGTCCGCACGCAATCCCGCCGCTGAGAATGTGGTTTTCGTGCTGCCACGAAAGTTTAGTGTAAGTTAATTACACTAATTAGATTAGTTTAGTGTAAGTTTTTTTATAGCGTAGGTAGTTTAAGTTACATGTTTAGTTTCTTTTAGTAGTGTTTAGTTAGTTTTTTTTTTTAATAATTATTATATTTATGAATTAATTAAATTATGAATTAATGAATATACAAAATGCATTCTGCCACACACCACTTAATATAATTAATATAATATCTCATTATTTACCTTTCTGATCCGAAACACTTAACGAGGGTTTTGGGAAGAGGCATATTTTTACATTTATTTCTTAGCAAATTTAAGTGTGTGTCAACGGCACAAATATTAACACCCCTTCCTGTCCCGTCTCCACTGCAGCTACCTTGCACATTAGCGTACTGCTGGCGTAGTGTTGCATTTCACCCTCATTCAAATCTACCATGCTGGCAGAGTAAATAATCGCCTCCGTTGAAAGGCAAGGTTCCGTCAAGGCAGGCACCTGTTTGAAAAACGCGTACCCCTGCACCGTAACGTCCTTGCCTGTTTTCGTAACGGACCACCTCACCCGTGTTGGACATAAACCATTGATCGCGAAAGTTTTTTCGTAGCGCGAAGCCCTGCCGCACGGTCTTTATGGTGTCGACACCAACCGTGCGCATTGATGGTTCGTCCACCGGTTTGGTTTGCTGACGCTTGGCAACAATGTTTTGCTGAGCAACAACGATGGACCGCTTGAACCAGGCTGTGCCTCCAGGAATGCATCAGCTTTTTGAGGCCATGCAAACATGCCTAAAAAATGAACGCCGATATGTTTGTTTAATCCATCGAACCTGCAAACGTCCTTGTAAACGTGCAGCAAGTTATGCACATTGAGAACCGGGCTGTACAGATCGCCATAGGCTGCCACAAACCTATGCAAATATGAGTCAGCCAGTTCCCATTTAGATCGATGGTATGTGGTGGACATAAACATCACAGCCATCAGCAACAACATGAAGTGTTGGTACGCCAACACGAAGTGTTGGTGGTCGTTAAGCCTATCCTTCAGAACAACGAAACCGGTGCTTTACTCGGAAGCTTTCCAGAGATGGATATATCGCACTTCGCGCAGTTTACGTTGGTAATCTGAAGGCAGCCTTAACAGACGACAGTGCGCCGACACTTTACATTGCTGGCAACGTGGCAAGTAACAAGGTATGCCAGGGAAGCCATTTATCCACAAATATAGTAACTTTGCCTCTACGCCCTTGTATATTAGGTGCATGTCTTCGGCAGACACAAAATCGTCAACGATATCGCAACCTAACAGACTTGTAAAGGGCGTAGGGTTGTTGACATGTGTTGGATATTTGTCGTCACAAAAATTCATGTGGTTCCGAGGCTGGCATTGTACACCATACTTGAAGTACATCTGGTGTCCATCCAATTCGCCAACGATTGTGCAATTCATGCAGGCGCTGTACGCATTATGCGATTTAACACCTGAAAAAAAATATTACAAAAAAACAGAAATAATTCATTTTACCGCATATAACTGTAAATGTAAAGTGGACAAACGTATAACGTATTTTAGCCGCTCCAGTCGCTAACCCGTTGCAAGAGCATCTCGTTACAACGGTTTAGTCGTAATGAAAGCGTTCACTGTATATAGTGCACTTTGTCAACATGCCTTTAATGAATGCACGTGCCAGAGCATCTGCAATTATTGTACGCGCTTCCACCCAGTAAGTGTGGGATTTAATTTTCAGACCTGTCACATACAGTCTGTTCATTTCGTCCAAAAACGGCTGCAAAAACTCCTTGACGAATAACGGTTTTGATTCGCCATAGAATATCGCAACCGTCATTACAGGAGTATTTGGCACGTTATGAGCCTGCATGAGAATCGACCAAAATTGGGTCCGTCTGCTCTTATACAGGGGTAGGCCGTCCACAAAAATATTCAATACGAACCCCTCCTGGGTTGGCTGACAGACGCTGGAATTGGAAAAAAAAGATGAGCACATGACCAAGAGTTTGATGACCACTGTGAGTTTAATGAGATTGAAAAAAAGGTAAAAGTAAGGCTCAGCCCTCTACGTTACATAGAAGAAGCGTTACAGGCCTTGAAACATTCCCAAGCAACATTTTATTTTAGTTTTGTCATCCATGCGACCGACCAGAGTCTATTTTTCAAATAAAAAATATTTAAAACTGCGATGAAAATAAAAGTTTTATGTTTTAAGATTAACCAATATCAACGAAATTTAACTATGAAATACAAGTATTATACATAGTTTATGAAAAATAGTCAATAAAAGTTCAAAAAAACTTTTGAAGCTTTATATTGGAGTACCATTTCCAAAAGTAGAAAATAAAACAATATGTAAAATATATTCAATAAGGGTCAAATTATGCCATGTATTTATTGTCTATGAAATCTACGTTTCTGGCCAATTTAAATCATAATTACATTTAGTTTAAAGGCACTATTATAAGGACGATGAATTAGGTTAATAAATAAATTTTCACATTGATTATAATTTTAAAATCATAGTTTTACACCAACAGTGGGCTTAGAAATGTATAAGCATTTTAATATTTTAATCGTTTTAAAAGTAATTATTAAATTAAATTACATTAATGTATATCAAATATCGTAAGGTAATAGTCATATAATTATTTTTTTTATTTTAATGAATTATCAATGAATCTAAACCTTATGAATGATTGCTGAACATTCATAAAGTTTCGATTATTAGACATTATTATCTATCAATTTGCTCATCTACGACGGTTAAAACAGGCGTTCAAAAATTCTGCTTGGGTTTGTGGTAAACTGGCGTTACGCGTAACGCTAGCGTAACGTAGAGGGCTGAGCCTTACTTTTACCGAAAAAAATGATAGCAGGCATTTTTCCACACCCTGGTACCACAGCTGCCCACCAGTGATTGGTGCAAGGGCTGTCTCCGGTACTCCGGACGCGGGCGTGTTCATCAACGTCCGTGCATCTCGGGGCAATTTGGTCTAGGGAAAGTGATGTCGCAAATGGTCCAGCAAAAGGTTCAAACTGCGATGAGTTTGTCCAGTTTGCAGGGCCCACAGCCTCAAGCCATACTCGCACGAAAGATCTCCGTACGGATGGTCTGGCATTTCCACCTCGACCTGGATATCCTCCACATCACTATCCTCGCTGCTGCTGCTTGCGCCGGTCGTGCTATCCTTCTTTGTTGCCAACTCGTCGGCTTTTTCGTTACCTTCAATGTTCAACCTTTATGTTTATCCATCTGATGTTTTCATTTAATTTACCGCTTTTTTGTTTCATCAACGTGCTGCTTTTCTTGGCATTTTTTATGATTTTACTTGCTGTTTGGCTGTCTATACATAGAACTGGGTTTTTTATATTGTTTGTTACCGCTATCTCTAGTGCTTTTTCAATAGCTGTGATTTCAACTGATGCAATTGGTACCGTATTTTTTAGTTTAAATTTCGTAGCAATGTATTGATTTCGTTTGTTATGTGGTTTTATGTAAATACCAATGGCACATTTTTCATCAATTTTGCTACCATTAGTGAAAATTAATGGGTTTGTGTTTTTAATATTTCTAATTTCTTATTCAAATTTTTGTTTTAGGATTATTTTGCCATGAATGGTAGTTTTGTTAATGTCTGTTTCTGTTTCACCTTAGATAGATATCTTTTTGCCAAACCATTTACCCGTATTTTTGCCATTTCATCGAGGATGTCTTTTTGTTCGGTACATAGTTTTCCCCAATAGTTTTTTTTTCCTTTCTGGTATTGTATTTCTGTTGTATTTTGTCTGTTCTCGGTGAGTTTGAGAGTAAGCTATTGTTTTTAGTGTTTCTTTTGTTGCTACCTACTTCGATCTGATTGTTATAGGTATTTCTGCTGATATTGTCACCGCGCGGCTACATGAGGTGAAATATACAGCGAAATGAACTATTTGACAGGTGAAATATCTGACAGGTATAGCTAAAGGGTTGGGGGAGACACAACATCCGCTTTCGAAATTCTATTTAAAATAATATCTTCTCAAGCAGAACATTCCCTAATTGGAAGAAATTATTAACTGTTGACTGAAAATTAACGAAGTACTCTATATTGAAGCTATTTAATGGATTTAATTACGATTTTGTGCACGTTATTTGTTTACATTGCACATCAGCTGGTTGCTGTGATGCTTTATCCGTCAGATATTTCACCTGTCAAATAGTTCATTTCGCTGTATATTTCACCTCATGTAGCCGCGCGGTCATGATTGAATTTGTGGGTGTGGTTTTGGTGCAGACTGTTATTTTTCGGAGTGATTGGTTTGCTATGGTTTGGAGTGATTTTTTTAGTGTTTTTGTAGCGTTTCCTATGTAGGAGGCCCCTTGTTCCAACATTCGTCTAATTATGGCTCTGTGTACTACTATTGTTTTTTTTTTTGGCTTAGTTTGTTGTTTTTGTTACAGATGCGTCGGAATTATGTTACAGGGGTTTCCAATTGAGTTTATACTAGCAGCATAGTTTTTTTGAAAAGTCGCAATAGATTTTTTGACTAGCATCCTCTATTTTTGATTACGAGCAATGGATTATTGGCTAGGAGCAATTGATTTCAGCAGGCCGGTTGCTGGCGCGAGGTAATCAGATTGTTTTTAGAGGGTATCGGTAGGAAATCTAAAGCAAATTCAGTAATTTTTGGTAAAAAACAACTTTTTATTCACTCATAAAATTCGTTGAATTCCAATTTTATGGTTGAACGGTCAATACTTACGTAGTTTGGAGAAAATATTTGATTTTTGGTTAGAAAATTTGAATTCTAGTGTGTACAATTGTAAACCGATATTCGATCGAAAATCGATAGTACTACATATGGTCGCTCTGAAAAACTTCCTCAATCTAGCTGATGGTTAGGGAATGCCTGTGGGTCCACTACTGCTTATTTCAATTCAGCCGTTAAGTGCTTTTGTGCATTCATAAAATCCAACCAATAGCACTGAAAACCTATCAGATAAATTATCTCTTATTTTGTGAATGATATACAGTAGTAAAACAAATGCTTTAAACTAATGGACGGATGAATTAAAATATTTTATCACAGATTATTATCCAAGTCGATTTGTCACACCGGGTGTTATAAACGCGACGCTTTTAGGCTGTCATGCAGGGACCTGCTGAAATCAATTGCTCCTAGTCAATACAGTCGTTGCCGCTAAATTTTGACTCTAACTCACGTCTTTTTGTCTTCAAGGCACCAATTTTTGACAGCGCCCATCAATTTTTGTCTCTAAGGCATCAATTTTTGACAGTGCGCATCAATTTTAGACTCTAACGCACCAATTTTTAACAGAGCGTATCAATTTTTGACTCGAACACATCAATTTTCGACTCTAAGTCATCAATTTTTGTCACATGGCACCAAGGTTTATACTTTATGGTAAAAATATACATAAATTTGATTCATTAACACAAAAAATAACATTAATCAATTCATGTCAAAGAAAAAGAAGTTTTCTATAATTCAAATAACTTATAAACTAAATAACATAAGTATTTCACAACAGTAAATTATATAGTTCTATCTTTCAAACTGTGTTATTAATCTTCGATTTCTTCTTCATTCTGGCAACGCGGCAGATAGTTAAACAGATTTTTGAAATAATTTTCACAATCCGTCCTTGTGATCATATCACTTCTGTTGTCTATCATGTCAATTAACATTTCCTCATTTCCTCAGGAAATCCGCGTTTAACAATATTCTTCCATTTGCTGAACATGTTCTCTGTAGGTGTTGTTTACCAACAGCGGTTCTAGTTTGACAGCTGCGTTGTGGTGAAGTGAGAGAGAGGGACAGGTAGCACAGGCGAAGCAAACACGGGCGAAATAGAGAGAGTAGGAATGGTTCATCCCGAAGGAGCTTCGCGTGCAACGGATGAACCTGCGCAAATTAAGTGGAATGATCGCAATCGGGTTTGCGTGAAGTTTTAAAACGGACACGAAGACGAAAATCGACCTCTTTCTACCATCGCGCCAAGAGAAGAAAGTTTAGTGAATTTTTTAATACAGTTTAAGTGAATTAAGAAAACTGATGTTTCAACTTTAAATTCGCGAAAGAAAGAGCTTTGTTGCTGGACGCAACAGTAGGGTTAAAAAATGGAGAATAAGGAGGAAGAAACAATATTTTGAACCCTACTTGAGCTTCGATCAGTTCTTTCACTCTAACGGAATGATGGAATCGAATATTGTCCATTACTAGCACGCCAGTTGTTATATTTTTCTGGGCCATTGGGTCAAAAAGTTCCTCTAAGAACGTTACAAATGAATCTGTATTAAATGGGAAAGGTTTGGATGAATAGGCAACAATCTCGTGCTTGTTTATGGCACTGACAATTTAAATATTCCTAGATTTCAAATACGGTTCCCTTTGAACCGCAGGCCTTCCTATCAAAACCCTACCGTATCCGGATCGCATATATACGCTAAGCCCAACTTCATCTATGGAAATTATGTTAGCTTCAGGTATCGCAGCTAGGTGAGGCGTAAACTCCAGAACATATGTGTTCCTTATGCTAATCGTAGAGCTACAGTTTCGTCTTTCAGGTATTCTTGATGTGCGTTTCAAAGAAAAATTAAAACCTTTTATCGATCGCTGTATAGTAGAGGTGCTAACTAAAAGGTTTCATTCATTTTGAAGCTTAATTTTGATGGCCTAATAATAATCAACAATCCTCATCCAACCATCTCTTTATATATTCCTGTACCTCTTCACTTACTTTAGACATGGATGGATTACCCCTTTGCTCTTTGGCGACATATCTCTTTTCACGATATTTTTTTACTATAAATATCTAAAAAAAAACTAAAATTTTACTCAAAATATCAGCACTGACATTTGACACATACAGGGTGTTCGAGGTAAATTTGACACCTTGCCTTTGGGTTTATATCTCAGGGTTGAGTTGACGTATCGAAATGATTGATATGTCATTCGATTGCTAAAAGTTGTGCGAACAAGTGTAAAAAATGTCTAGCTCCGTAAATATGTGGAACCCGTCCGAATTGTACAAGCGCGTAACGTGTGTTATGATGGTTCGTGCCGGCCATACGAATGCCGAAATTCGTAAGGCGGCGATGTGTTCGCTGAACACCGTAAAAACAATACGGTGGCCAATGGGCGGCCTTACGTTTGGCAGCAGGATTCTGCACCATGCCATACGGCCGTAAAAACATGCCAATGGCTCACTGCCAATTTCGACCGATACACCAGCACCGACGTTTGGCCACCCAGCTCCCCTGACCTTAATCCTATGGATTACTTTGTGTGGGGCACAGTTGAGCGGGACACCAACAGGGCGTCCTGCAGTACCAAAGCGCAGCTGGTGGCCAGAATAAAGGCCGTGTTTGCGGCCATCCCCAGAGACATGGTTGTCCGGGCTGACACGCGGTTCCGGAAGCGGGTGCAGCCGGCCATCCGCGCGGAGGGGGGGTACTTCTAATAAAAAATGCGGCAAACATGGTAAGCTAAACTTTGTAGAATTTTTTTTTTAAATATTTAACATAAATTTGATAAAAATTCATTTCCTATTCCCTCAGAAACTGTCAAATTTAATTATTATCTCGAACACCCTGTACAGTACGTGCTGTTTAATTATGGCTCTTTTAAAATAAAAATATGTTTAAACTTTGGGCAGTATCTTCATTTTATTCAAAACGCGTCACGTAATTCTATTAAACCATAATTCTTGATCATTATTGATTTCTTTGCATCTTGATATCAATCTAGAGGAATTAATTACACATTAAGATACACACAATTAAAAAGGACCTACTGTTTATGCGTGATCCGTTATAATTCGGTTTATAGCTAGCGCGTTGAAAGCTTGAATATAAGATTCTAAAAAGATATCCGTAGACATGCACGATGGCACGATACATAGAAACAAAAAATAAATATAATTATTTTACAGATGCTTACATACACCTGTTTCCATCTACGTTCGAATCTCGTGCTATTGCATCGAATCGTAAACCGCCTCTTCGAACCGCATGCCACTACGATCGAATGCGTGCAACCATGG
Source organism: Anopheles merus (assembly GCF_017562075.2). Taxonomy (NCBI): domain Eukaryota; kingdom Metazoa; phylum Arthropoda; class Insecta; order Diptera; family Culicidae; genus Anopheles; species Anopheles merus. The sequence goes on from NC_054083.1 coordinate 10,411,768, forward strand.
TTGAATCGCGTTCCACTACGGTCGAATCGTGTGCCACTACGATTGAATTGTGTGCCACTACCATTGGATTTATGAAAGATAGAGCAGAGTAAACTGTTTGTTTACGTTTGCAAACTGCTTCCTTCTTCGCTGATGGCAATGTATAATTATTGTTCGTTATAGTCATAATTGGTGCCATAGCCACAATTGGTACACTTACTCTATATTACACGAAAAATGTTCTCAAATGTGTTGTTTTACCTTCAGTTTGGATTGTACATTGTTGAATTACACGAAAATTGCCTTGTTCATGCATTTATGAGAAGTGTCCATCTTACCCGCAGTGTCCTTCTTTACCTACTGTTGCGCGTTAGCACAACGCCCGGCCTGCAGATAAAAAATTTACCAAAAAACGGCTTTTTTAAGTAATTCGAGATTATTTTGTTATGCCTTTAACAGCACAAAATTTTAGTAACCGAGAGAGTGAAACTAAAAATTCGTCCGCTTCCACGCAGGTCCGGGATCAAAGAGAAAGCCCTCTTTCGCAGTCCATGCGGTCTCCGGCTATCCGTCAAACGCTCGGTCGATTCCTTTCCGTAGCAATAGACGATGCGCAATCTCAGATTGCGCATATATTTATCAGTCAAACGGGTCGGTTTGATATATTTATCTGTCAAAAAAAAATGTATATCTCGGACATATAATCTTGAAAATTTATGCGCAATCTTGGCGCAATCTGAAATTGTATGGAAATGACGTTTATAGCTCAGGGTTGGCTACGCGAAATGACATATGTTTTGATAAAACGAATATATGCGCAATCTGAGAATGCGCATCGTGTATTAATACGGTTTCCTTCAGTCCGAACGTTTATCGTCCAGCCCGAGACCTCTAGCGGCCGCTAGCTGTAGTACGGACGCTCCTTGTCGATCCTCGAACGATCGTGTCGTCACCATAAGTGACACCTACCTTCCCCTATTCAGTAGGGTTAGTCGCACATTACCGCACAAAAAGAACTCTTGTCGCACACTGCCGCATGCGCGTTCAGTTAATTCAGTTGCACAAAAAGAGCTCGTTAAGCGCACAGCAACATAAAAGAGAAAGCTTGTAGATTTTACTCATTTAGATCAGCTTTCATTACAAATCAACTTAAGTATATACAGTCTGTTCTCGAGCTACGTTTTCTAAGTTCATGTGAGAATACAGTACACTTGGCTCAAAGGATTCTCAAATACAAGATAAATTACTGTATAGCCAAAATTTTAAAACCTCTTAAAACCAAGAAATGTTTAAGCTTCCTGCATGAATTGTGATACATAAATGGTTTAATGTAAAAACCTAGTTGCCTAGTTATGCATAAACCGCGTATCTCAGACTGACTGTGTATCTCAGACTGACGATTGAAAAATGCAGCCTTAAAAGCAGTAACTTTCTGTCCTTGCATTAAAATATTGTTAGCGGAATTTGGGGCAAGTGTGCCATACGGGGCAAGAGTGCCACCAAGCATTTTTCCTTAAAAACTTTAATTTAATGATCAATTGTGTATACAGTTGGTTGCTTTCCAATGACTAGGTATTCTGAGCCTAATTTCATATAGACCAATCGATATTTCCCATTGTTTTAAACTGATTTATATTGAGTTTCAAAAGTGAGCAGAATATTATAATTTTTTAATCCAACCAAATAAGCTCTCAAAAATCGTGCGAACAATCAACCGAGAAAATATTTACACCACCGTATAGCTGAGAAAACGTGAAATTTTTTGTGGGGTTAGTTGAAAAAAAAATTCTTTTTGTCACTGAAAAATTCAATTTCAAAAAAGTTACAACTTTTGGGGCAAGTGTGCCATCTCTATTTGGGGCAAGTGTGCCACCATCTTTCATAGGGCGAGCTGTCAAAAATGTAAGCATTGTTGTAGCGTGCTGCAGAATGGTGCGCTATTGTGAGCGGATTCCACCCCGGAAAAACAGAACAGTAACAAACCATATTGTGGTACAGTTGGTGGTCAAAAAGGGTTCATTGAGGACTAAATACATGTAGGAATACATATACTAGTGGTATAAACGTAATAATTTCCAATTATCTAAGAAACACGGTTATTTTAACCAGGTGGCCGTCTTGCCCCATACGAGTGGCACTCTTGCCCCATAGCCCAAAAAACAACGTCTTTTTGGACCCTTTTTAAAACGCTTCAAAAACTATTTTGTTTGCACTTTTTTCAAGCGAAACTCATTTATAAGTGAGGAAATAGATGTAAAATGGTTATGAGATTTAAATCGGCTTTTGAAAAACACGTTTTAGTGAGTTATAACTTGAAATGCTTAAGGTGGCACACTTGCCCCAAGTTCCGCTACAGGGTTTACCTAGCCAATCCGGCATCGTCAAAGCGTTATCGGTCGCCGTAAATACTTTTTCGGGCGACGTAAACCCTCAATTGGGCACTGTCATTTCTATTCGAGCCTTGTGAAGTATGAATCGGGAAAAGTACAGAGTGAATTGGGCCTACTTTATATTTTGTTGCTTTCTAGCTGTAAAACAATATTTTTTTGCGAGTTGTTTACCTGATGTGTAAGAAAATTCACTATCTAAATTTTATTCCATAAAAAAATATTCAAATTCTTTTTTTTTTTAATTTTTAATTCGAACCCGTACAATGCAATTTGGTTTTATATTTTTTAAAAAAATATAATATGTTTGGTGATTTAATTAGGTAAACATTTTAAAATAATGCATAATAAGTTAAATAACATGCAAAATACGTATTTTTAAACAACTTGATGGATCAAACACACCGGAGCGACCGATTTGACACCTTCAAGAGTAGGACGCTTTCATTCTGTACTTTGCCCGATTCATATTTCACAAGGCTCGAATAGAAATGACAGTGCCCAATTGAGGGTTTACGTCGCCCGAAAAAGTATTTACGGCGACTGATAACGCTTTGACGATGCCGGATTGGCTAGGTAAACCCTGTAAAATTAAACATGATATTTAAAAAATTTGTAGTTAGCTCCAATTGAGCGAATGACCTACCGCACGCGTTCAGTTCATCATACTGAACGAACTACATCGCACGCGTTTACTAAAAAGAATCAAATTGCCCGAGCCTATTTCGTACCCCTTGTACTGCAGCTTGTATCATTCTCATCAAAAAGTAAACTAACGTTTTTCGAAAAAAAAATATGCTGATTTTATCTAAATTATGTATGAAAATGCTTAGGGGATGATCATTAACTAATTATTAACTTATTAACTTATTAATTATTAACTAAGACTTTTAAGAATGAAAAATTACACGCTACGGCACAGAGTTAAAATGAAACAATTGGAACTGGGGTTTGGTACGGAACCTGCAATTGCTCTGCTGGTGGAATGTTTAGTTGTAATACAGTGTTTTTAAATATTTTACCGCCCGATATTCCTCCCTACCACCAGCATCTGCCCATAAAAAGATATAGTCTGCATCAACCACAACCGGATATTCAGATCTGCTGTTACGTGGGAAAATAATTTCAACGTGCTTCCCATCGATTGCACCTTTTGCGTGAGGAAATCTCCAGCGCTGCTCAAATCGTCTTGAGATTGCAAGCCATTCTTCTTCGGTAGAGGGTAGCTAAAAGAAAATAAAACTGAGAAATGCATATTTAAATGCATGATTAAAAAAAAATTCAAAAATATAACTTTGTTTACTTTTTGAGTTGTATATATCACACTAGTTATGATGGTCGGAACCAGCAACAGCAGATCCCCCGCGTATCCGATGATCTCGGCGCCGGTAGAGCGGCACATCCAGAACCTCATCGTACATAAGATTCCACAGAGTGAGGCCCAGTATGGACCCCTGTTCAACCCAGGCTGTTACATACCGTACGACAGGGCCATCGCTTGAGTTGTAGAACAGCAAGCGATCCTCGAAGTAGCTTTGGAGGATGCGTTAGAGGATGCGGATAAATTAGTAGTAGTCTTTAAGAAATGAAAAGTTGGTTTTATTTAGTAGCTCAAGTAGTTTTTTTCCTCGGCCATTTAGTGTTAAGTGTTTCATCTGGTGACAGCGGTGGGATTTACAATTCTACTTGTTGTTAGTTAGACTAGTTTAACCTAGGTTATTATTTTTTTTTTAATGCCTCATGTTACTTGTTAAACTTTTTCAACCTATTATTATGAACCTTTTCTATTTTTTCCGTTTCTTGTTTCGTAAGTTTGCTCGCTCGGTATTCTTACCACTTCATAAGGCCCTTTCCAGATAACTTGCAATTTTTGTCCAACACCCGTCTGATTATTCCTAAATAATACCATTTCTCCCCACATGGGTTGCCAATCAATCGCATTCCTATCATATTTCTCCTTGCGTTTCTCTTTTGAACTTATCAAATTATTTCTTGCTATTAAATGAATCTCTGCTAGTTTTGTAATAAGCTCTTCGCAAGAATCACTATATAATTTTTTCCTATTCTTTTTTTCATAAATTGAAGTTGGAAGTCTAGCTTTTCTCTCGAAGACTAACTCATAAGGAGTAAATCCCGTAGAAGAATTTATACTTGTGTTGTATTCCATGGCAAAATATGGCAATACACTGTCCCAATGTAGATAATTTTTGCCCACAAATTGTCTCAAATATATTTTGAGTTTCCTGTTGGCCCTTTCTACTAAATTTGCTTGTGGGTGGTATACGGATGTATTTATTTTTTTTGTTTTAAAATTTTACATGCTTCTTTCATAATCTGACTCATGAAATTTGTGCCTTGGTCCGTTACTATCTCCACTGGAGCTCCAACACGGCAAATAACTTCCTCAACAAACGCTTTGGCCACCGTTGTTGCTTCTTGGTTTTCCAGGGCTGTTACTATTAAATATCTACTAAGATCGTCTTGAATGACTTATCCATACTTTTTCCCTTTCTCTGATTCCGGCAGAACAACAATATCCATGAAAATTTTGGGAATTTTATTGAACCGGCCAATTTTATTCAATTGAAACTTGCAACCTTTAACGTGCCCCTCAATGTCTCTGTCCGTTCCCTTCCAGAAAAACAACTCCTTGATCCTCTTCTTCATCCGTCTCACTCCCACATGTCCTCCCAATGGGGCATCATGAAATTCATGAAGCACAGTATTTATTTCGCTTCTCTCAGTTTCAATCCTATCAGAAAATGGGTTGTAGTTTTGGAATTTGGTCCCGAGAGTTTGTTTAAATTTTTCTAATTGCTCTTTTCTCTTGGCTTCTTTTTCGCTTGTTTCCTTTTCCAAATCGATTTTCATTAAGTTTTACCAGTGATCATCTTGTAAAGTATTCCGTATTATTCTTCCGTATTATTTACTTCCTCATGATGTTTGTTTTCTTTAACCTCGGGAAGCCTTGATAGGAAATCGGCAACTATATTCTCTTTACCTTTCTTATACCGAATTTTACACTCTAACCCTTGCAGTCTTAATCTCAGTCTAGACAAAACTGGAGAATTTTCCTTGAGACGCTAAATGGATACTAATGGCCTGTAGTCGGAATAAATAATAAATTTTTGACCGTAAATATAATGTTTAAAATGGTCAACTGCCCAAACAATTGCTAGAAGCTCCTTTTCAATCGGGTGATACCGCTTTTCTGCTCCTACCAGAGTACGACTGACATATTCAATTGGGCGTTCTATTGTTTTTTCATTTGTTAATACTGCTCCTAGAGCATCTCCAAAATCAGGACGTACTAACAAATGCTCAGAAATAAGCAAACTTTTTAATTTTGTAAATGCCTCATCGCATCTTTCGTTCCATAAAAATTTCACATTTTGCTTCAATAATTCATGTAATGGTTTACGTATATCAGAGACGTTCGGGATGAATTTTTCATAAAAATTAAAGGTCCCTAAAAATGAACGTACTTCTTTAAGATTTTTTTGGGGTTCGCATATTTAAAATTGCCTTTACATTTAATTGTGTTGGTTTGATGCCTTTTTCGTTCATCCATTTTTCATTGATTGTGTGACCTAAATAAGTAATCTCTGTGTGAAGCAGTTTACATTTTGCCGGTTCAATTTTTCAATTTTGGCATTTCAATGCTTCTTATACTTTAGTTAAAGTATTGTTATGCTCCTCTACTATATCCCCAAATACAACGAAGTCGTCTAAATAGACAAAGGCTTTTATGGGTTGAATTGTGTAGAGCACCGTGTTCATGAGTTTTTGAAACGTAGCCGGGCTGTTTTTGAGCCCCATTGGCATCCTTAAGAATTCTTAATGCCCCTTAGATCTTGAAAAGGCGGTTTTTTCAGCATCTTTTGGCGCTATAGGTATTTGAAAAAAACCCTGACTTTAAGTCAATCGTTGAAAATATTTTGCTGTTACCAATATTGTCCATTATATCATCAATTCTAGGAATCGGATATATGAATGGTTTAGTGATATATTAAGCGCACGGAAATCAACGACCATACGATTTTTTTTTCATCGTTTTCGGATTTTATTGGTATGCACATTACCGGTGCATTCCACGGGCTTTTGCTAGGCCTGATTATATGACATTTATTCTATTTGTTCTTCCATGATCATATTTAATGTTGTTGGGAACCTGTATTGACTTTTAAATATCGGGATATTTGAACTAGTTTCGATTTCATATGTCGCTGCTTGAGTGTATGTTAATTTATCTCCCGGGAGGTAAATATCATCATTAAAGTGAGCGATAATTTTTTTTGTGTTGATTTTTGTTGCATTGTTTAAATGATTTAAATTGATTTTACCCATCAATTCTTTATACCTTTCTGAACCTACTTATTCCCTATCTTTGCTCGTTTCAACAACGTCGCAATCTGCGAGTTGCTTCTCTATATGTGGGAGCAATTCGAAATTTTCTTTATGAGTGTTACTGTCATTCTCCTTTTGATGACTAACAGTATCTTGCAACATATTTGTTTTTTCCTCCAATTTCTCCTCCTCTCCTTTGTGTATTCTTGCTTCTTCAGAGTAATTGTCTGGAAGCCTTTCCCAATGACAATGGTATACTGTTATACTGTTGCTCCTATTATACCAGGGACGCTAAGTTTTTCAATTATGTAAAATTTTGTGCGGTATAACGATTTTCCAATTAATAAACTAACGAACATCGAACATCGGTATCGTATCGGATAAAGTTCCATTGAAGCTAGATAATTTTACCTTATCACTGTAATCTATTTGACCAAGCTGTTTTGCTGATTCCCAACTCAATGCATTCGAACATGCTCCCGAATCAATTAGATAATTAATCTTTTTTTTTCTTTTTATTCTCCGATAAAATTTGAGCCATCAGATTACCTTCCTTAGTGAATGCTATATCTAGTGATTCATAATTGTGTATGCATTCTCTATTTGTTATAGGATCCCTTTCGATTGTTTTTGTTTCTTCTGCCCTAAGTCAGAACAAATCAGTTTTAACGATGGGAACACTAGAATTTTTATTTAGACCGAATAGTGTTCCGTGTTGTAGTTTTTTTGACTTATACTGTTATGTGATTGGGGTTGATTATATGTATTTCTAAAATGGTTGTATTGAGAAGGCCCTTGTGGATGATTGTTTTGTGTTGGAGTATATTGTAAATAATTGTTTTGTGTTGGAATATGTTGTGCACCATAGCTTCTATACGGTGTTGGAAATCTTTTTGGCCGTGAAAAATTGTTGGTGTTGTTAGTAATGTTAGGATTGTATGTAGTGCTGTTATGCTGTTGTAGCCCAAAATGATTCGGGTCTGAAATGTGATTACTATCAATATGATTATCGCAGCGTGTTCTACTATTATTTCGAAAATCTACATAGGGTAAGGGTACCAATTGTGGCTATAGCACCATTTATGACTATAACGAACACTATTTTTGCTATAAAACAGTCTTTTTGCTTTCTAAAACCACGGAAGGATTTTTCTTTTCAAATATGAACATTTTAACACATTTTAACTTCATTAGTTCCATGCTGGTCACTTCCGTTTGTTAAATATCACCCTTTTAAAATGTGTTGGCAAGATTTTTGGTATCTCTTACCATTTTGCTAAGAGCAGCACTGTAGAATATTAGCGATTTTCAAGCACCTAACCATAATTTCATCTCAAAATCATCATTTTGATGCAAAATATTAGTTATTTAACGACTACGCATCAAAATTCACCAAAATTTCATCAAAAATATGCCTTTTTTCTGTACGTTCATAATTGGTACAACTAACCTTCGGAGTACCAAATATCGCAGTATGCTATGGAAGCTTTGTTGAAAACTGTCGTTTTGGTCGTAGTGCGTAGTTTACAAGTGATCAAATCGGGGTTTCTCGTTGTTATTTTCGCAATATAAAGTGTTATTTTGTGTTTTAAGCATCATTTTCTTGTAAAGTGTTCAAATCAGTAATCAGTGGAAAAGTCAGTATAATGAAATCGAATCAGTCTCACCAAAATAATACAGTCTTGAATGACTTTCATACGAAGAAAGCGAAATCTGAAGCCGCTCATGTCGCCTTATTGCCAAATGCGCTTTTGTTCTTCCCTGATCGATAGTTAGTGCTAGTCTTGGCTAGAAGTATCTTGGCCAGAAGATAGTTGAACTATGGGCTACGATTCTTTATTTAAACAAATTCCAACAGACCACTCTGATTGTCTGTGCTCCTCTTCGTATCGCGCTGAAACGGTGGCTGGCTTCCAGGTATAGCTTCCAGGTGATGTGAAAGATTGTCAGGTGTGTGTCCAAGTACGGTGTCAAAGGTGTACGAAACTATTTTTTTATGATTAGCCTCATCAATTGTGCGATTATTTGAGCGTGGATATCAATACAACCATTGTTAGAAAACGGATATTTTAAAATGTTAATTTTACGTATTTAATGGTGGCTACATACATTAGATTGGTGCAGTGAACTTATTTTTACTTGATTTCAGTTAACACAATGTCACAAAGTAATTTTTGGTGTAAATATCTACGAGTTTTGGCCTACAACCACAATTGGTACAGCTATGGCGAATTGCTAGGAACACAGCGAATTGCCATAATTGGTAACTTGAGATGCAATTTTTAATCGTAATTTTCTGTTGTTTCACTGAACATTGAGTCAAAATAAAAAATACTCTCGTGTTGTACACATTGTAGGCTACATAAAAAAAAAAGTTTAAAATTTTATCCAATACTTATTTTTACAGGCGTAAAATCGGTATATTGATGACATATTGCAGCCATAATTGGTACACTTACCCTACTGCTGGTTTCTAATAATACCGCTATTTTGGACAAGTTTGCTGGATGAGCATGCGTTATCAACACTATTGTGGATGGAATTGGTAAAAAGAGCATTGTTTACGGTATCGTTTGTTTCGGAAATCATTGTACGATTTAATCTTTCTTCAATTTTTTCGGATGTGTTCTATTTGAACTACCTCTTCCTGGAGGTATTCTAAAAGCTCATTAAAATGTAAATGTTTGTTTGTTCTCGCGAGTGTTTGCAATTCTGGCTTCCTTAAACCGGCCAAGAAGTGAATTTTTAAATTTTTCATCGCGTATGAATCTTCCGTGTTATTTATGTCATTGTTGATGATAATATGCTCTTTTAGTGTTAACACCCTTTCTTTGTATTCGGAGAAATATTCATTGACCCCTTGATGAAGCGTCTCAACTTGTTAAAAAATGGCTTCGATGTCAATTTTTTCTCCAAATTGTCTAATCAATTTCATCTTCACCTTTTCCCACGTATTGTCCAAAATACGTATTCAATCTGATACAAAAAAAAAACATCCAGATCTCTTGCATCTCCGTTAAATTCAGGAATGCAAAGCATTGCCTGTTTAATGAGAAACTCGTAAGCCATGCTATTATTCGATCCGTTTATTGCTCTATCAAGTTCCGCGCTTTGATTAAGAAGCTCTGCTTTAAGTATTTGAAGGCGTTCTTTGAAGCTACGAGGGCTGACAATAAAGTAAGGTCTTCAATTTTTTTTTTCATAGAAAATGATATTTATTTACAAAAAGCGATACACCGTTGGAAAGGCCAAGGTCTTGGCTACTTTTCTACATAATCGCCATTTTTTCCAACACCTTGCGCATCCGCACGATGAACTTGTCTATGCCGGCAGAATGCCACTCTCCGTCCGCCTCGCGCAGCCAGGTGTTGACCTCTTTCTGAACCTCCGCGTCACTTTCAAACTTCTTCCCTCCGAGATGTTTTGTCAGGGCAGGTTCACAAGGATATGACGGATTGTTTCGCTGCTACACACTCCTCCAAGCTTCTCTTCCAAGTCCCTAATTGTCGCACGGCGGTTTTTGAGCATTTCTGCCTCCTCTGCTTGAATAATCGCATCCGAGACCGACGGTCGGCCACTTCTCTCCTCGTCGTGAACATTAGTGCGCCCGGAATTGAACTCGCGGCTCCACTTACGCACGTTTTTTTATGTCCATACACTTTTCCCCGTAAACTTCAACTAGTTGACGATGGATTTCAATAGGTGTCACCTTTTTCGCACTCAAAAAACGTATTACAGAACGCAATTTGCACTTGGACGCTGACGCGAGAGGTACCTCCATCGTTGACGGCTGCTCAGCCAAGACTGAGCGGTCGGGGAAGCCTCACCCAGCAGCAAAGTGGTAGTGGGGGAACCAAGGAACACGGCGGTGTTTCCAGATTTCGTCTAACGCGTGATCCGGCGAAGTTGCAGCGTTGGAGACCTTATTTTATTGTCAGCCCTCGTATAATTTTTAGTTAAACACGCTTCACTAATTGTTGTTGAATTTAAATGATTTGCAGTCTGGGTGATACGAATATTTGTTATATTTTCGGTGTTAATTTGAACAGTTCTGTTCCTAAGAGCCAGAACCTTGTTGTTCATTACCTTATATGTTATATGTATGAATAAAAATGTGACTATGATTAATAAAAAAAAAATCACTAAATAAAGGTTTTTTGTTTTTTTTCGGACACTATAACTTTTTCAAAATATTTCAATAACTTTGCACTTTACTATTAGCCCACCAAATATATGTATATTAAAATTAATTCACTAGCATTAATTACCCAAATTAATTAATTAGCACAAATTACCCGGGTTAAGAACACCAGCCAGAAATGACTTTATATGCGCTAAATTTTGCACTTTACCGCTGTCACCAGATGAAACACTTAACACTAAATGGCCGAGGAAAAAAACTGCTTAAGCTACTAAATAAAACCAACTTTTCATTTCTTAAAGACTACAACTAATTTAATTTACTTTTGTATTCCCGCTACTTAATACCTTATCCCGCGATCACCGACTCCAGAATGGCCTTTTTTTCGCCATCGCTTCATTCATCTCGATCGCTTCTCGCTCTTGTAGGGAGGCAGCTGAAAGTGCCAGCGGAATTCTTTTCGATGAAGCCAACATCGAAGCTATCATGGAGCGTTTCGAAAATGATTATGGCAACCCAAACATTATAGAATCTCCCCTACCCAACGCCAGAATCTTTAGCGTCCTTGTAATTGTTATTGTTGTTATTATTGTGTTATTGTAAAGCGTGTGACTATTTATGTTATATTCCTATTGTACCATTACATATATCGAGAGGGCTTATGAGGTCCGTCGATCATTCAATAAATATACAAATATACAAATATACCAATCGCTTTTTAAAGACCTCATTAGTATAGATCACCCAAATATGGATAACCCTAAAACCTTTCTTAACTTCAAGCTGGCAATCGACAATATGAAAGGAAGTATGACCACGTTGGGTCGAGCCGATTATTTTTACAAATCGAGCCGATACTACCCCCTGTACAAAACGACGGAAGAAATCATTTCCTTTCGCGCATTTTATCATGCCTTCTTTTTGCCTCCTACGGCATTTTTTTCAAGCAGCTCGTTGAGCTACCCGTCCCTGGATCCGCTTCCTACCCCTCGCCTGAGCGCGCTGTGACGTATATCGATGTGGTGATGCGCAAGGCGGATTAAAAATATCAGGTGGTGGATAACGGCCTTTGGGGGGTCGCCATAGTTGAGGGACTTTACGTCATTTTAAAACCGGTAATCATTGATTTCCGCACACAAAGCTTAGCAAATAGAACAGATTTCTTTGTTATTATTTACATTTTTGTGTGTCTATTGATTTTATTGAAAAAAATGAGATTTATTAACAAAAGATTTGATGATTTGTTTATGCACGAAATTTAAAATCATGTCAGTAGGAGTTCAAATCTCACGTAGATTGTCCATGCGGCTCGTAGATAATGAGGAATTAATGTGAAAATTGAAAAAAATGATTTCTTAGTTTTTATCATCAAAAATGTCGAAAACACAATGAATTATAGCAGCTGTGTCAAACTCATTTCATCAGAGGGCCGCAAGTACAGATTTTCAGTGATTCGCGGGCCGCAAATGTGAGAATAAAAACTATACCTCAATATTTATATAAAATACTATTTAAAATCATTATTGTTAAACAAATTGACTTTTTGTACTCCTCGCTTCAAATCTGGAATAGTTTCCTATTTACAAATTTGCTGTGTTATTTTTCATTGTGCACTTTTTTATTTCGAAAAATAGTTTAATGTACTTTTAAAGTCACATGCATTTTTTATCCTTATTACGACATTTTTCATTAGTCGCGTTCTAACACGGTAGTTCTGTTAGAAAATATCGTCCAACCACACTTTTTCACTAAGGTATCTTTTTCGCTAGGCGAATCATTTTCAAGCCATCCAAGCTATCCATCGATGGATGTATAACAAATATATTTGCCTGCAATTTTTTGACAGATCAAGAGAAAAATTGTAATAAAACGTGTTTAAACATAATTTTTGCTAATTTCCAAGTTCCAAGAACCCGTATTTTACAAATAATTTTTTTAAATTACGATAATTTTATCTGACAAAGATTCGTTTTTTGACACTTGAAGGGAGATGATTCGCGAATTGAGGTAGTGGACTGTGTGAGCTAATCTATGGAAATAAGCTATAGATCGCAGGACTTCGGCATTTCGATTATTTTAATCCTTAATCTAAATACTCATGGCTTAAGCGTAATCATATCATTTTGGTTTTGATTTTTGGGGAGGTTGGAAAGTACATTAATTCGTTTTGTAGAATGTGGGGTACACATAATTCCAACTTGGCTACAATCATTTTTATTAACATTTATGGTCGCATGATTATGAATAAAACAGAAGTGGCTTTAATCGAACATCAAAAATGTAACATTCTAAGGTCGGAGCCGTGCAAATTCGTTCGAAAAAGAATTTCGGAGCCCAATGAATCCTTAACTCGGCACTCGGGGGCATAATTGGTCAAATTCGGGTAATTGGGGCATGGTCAAATTCGGTAGGACCGACCAGATCCATTTCTCACTGCAGATTAGCCGCTCCGTGCGACAACCGATGACTCCAATGGTTCCGAATGGCATTAAACGGCTCTATAAGCTTAGGTCGGCACCGAACGGAACTGTTGGTTTGATTTGGACGGATCAGGAGTCAGAATAGCTAAGATCAAAAATGACGATTCTGACAATCCAGCACTAGTTGTTGCGAAGATTCCAAGTGTGTGTATGAAAGTATTTCATTCCTTTTTCGTTTGTAGAAGGTTGACGCAAATCTATTTTTCCATATTTTTCCATAGAATGTGCAATCGAGTGTACACAACATTGTGCTAATATTCAGAATTTCATCGAAACATAATGAGTTTGCATTCAAATCAATTTTTCTTAAGGGTTTCAATTGTTCTGTACGATTGTGCAGCATAAGTTTATGAGATGTTATGGTTACATTCATGTTAGATTTGAAAGATATACCATCAAAATGATTGTTCTTCTCTGGAAAATTTTATACAATTAGACAATTAGTAATAACAGTTTTTTGGTTTGCAGTGCATTTAGCAATTCTCAAAATATTCTCGCGGGCCGCATTCAGCATTGACGAGGGCCGCATGCGGCCCGCGGGCCGCCAGTTTGACATACCTGAATTATAGAATAAATTCACGGAATAACACAAAATAACACACTTAAATCTGTGTTTTAATTTTAAATACGAACTCGCAAAGTTCAAAATATATTTTTTAATAACATTTAATCGAAAAAATGGGGTAGATGAACAAATTTAATAAATGTAAACAAAGTTTGAATCCTGGGGACCTTACCTCAAGTGACAAATTGTCAAAATACACTAGAGTCCACCACCTGATATTTTTAAATCCACCTTGGTGGTGCGTCAGACAGCCAACGGCTGTCAGGCATCGTCCGTGCTCATTCCCTCCATAGCGCTATCTCTTTCGCGCGTGGGGGCTTCATCTTGTCTTCATCTGTTTCTTCAAAGTCTTCATCTTTGGTAGAGATACTGCATTTACGACCCACGTGGCCAAGTTCCATTGAAAAAATGGCAGCTTACATCATATTGAGAGTCTTCTAAATTATTTTCATCAGTTTTAGTGCCTCACTGACCGCTCGAAGTGCAATTGAAACAACAGAAATGCATTAATTTAGTAAGCAGTCACTAGCAAATAAATATCGATAATAATTAATCCATGTCTACGTCGTGATTAACCAGCGTAAATGAGTAAAAAGCTAAATAGACGACTTTTTGCACACCCTTCAAACGACTTTTTCAAGTTTTTTATGTGTTTTGGCTGCAATTGCATTATTTTTATTTTTTTTTTTTTGCAGTACGTCTGCATTGATGGTCCCTTTATCAAACATCATCATTACTTTTAACGCCCCATACTTATTACGACCATAATTCGCCATTTCTATAAAATATTCAGCTAGATGAATACTTTTTGGACTGACTGTATGTTGAAGTCGAACAAATCAGCGGATGAGTTAAAGCTTCTAGACATGGACGCTATAGGGTTATTTTCTCCGTAACGCGTATTTTGCCTCGATCGAGTGAGAGAAATAAACGATGCCGGGCTGCTACTCTGGGTACGTGGAAATTGATTTGCTCTAGGGTACGCGGTGTGTAAATCGTTTGGTTCAGAACTCCTGCTACGAACAGAGTCTGAGCATTTTCCTGCGGTTGCTTAACGTCCTAACAAGACCTATTAGTAGACAACGCGATTCGTAGGGTGGCAACCGTAAGCGGTCATTCCAGGGTAACATCCGAAGAGCGTAACGAGATAGCTTTCTTAGGACTGATTCTATCCTATCTATTCTCACATGCGTGTAAGAACACCACACAATAGACGCGTATTCTAAAATAGATCTAACCAGACTAGCATAAAGTGCGGTAATGGCAGTTGGGTCACTAAAATCTCTTGTCATCTTAAAAAAAATCCTAAAATCTGTTTGCGCGATATACGATATCCTCTTAGTGCTGATGAAAAGTTAGTGCAGAATCTAGTATGACACCTAAGTCCCGAATGCTCTTCTTCTTCTTAGGTAGCAACTTTTAGGACTTTTAAGAATGAAAAATGGAACCATGCGGCACAGTGTGTAAGTGTGTAAAGCACTACAGTATAACCGAACATGTCAACGCCTACTTCCGAACACTTCTATATCTCGCTGAAAGAGTCTATTATATGCCTGAACGAATCTACAACTCGCTGAACATGTCTATATAATCCTCGAAAACCCTGTAATAACACATTTATCGACACAAACTGGGAGAAAATTACGTTTACACTGTAGTAGGCTATGACTACCAAACAGTGGATTTTGCCTCAGCAGAATTTCGCTTCCTAGGCATAGTAGCCTATGCCTTCTTCAGTAATAAATCAGTTCATACAGTCAGTCCAAAAAGTATTCGTCTAGCTGAATATTTTACAGAAAAGGGCAAATTATGGCCGCAATACGTATGGGGAGATAAAAGTAATGATGAGGTTTGATAAAGGGACCATCAATACACACGTTTTGAAAAAAATAAACATTTAAATAGTGCAATAGCATCCAAAATGCATGAAAAACTAAAAAAAGTTGTTTAAAGGGCGCGCAAAAAGTATTCGTCCATCTAGGTTTTTAATTATTTACGCTGTAAAAACACTACGTAGACGTGAATTAAATTTATTATTATTAATCTACTGGTGACTTCCTTCTAAATTGATGCATTTATGTTGTTTCAATTGCACTTCAAGTGGTCAGAGAGGCACTAAAGGCGGGAGAGTGGAGCATGATGGCGAAAATCGTATCTTTGACTTATGCACAACCTATCCTACCCATTTTTGAAGGTTACAAAATGTGTGGGAGGCCTCGTTCCTTCATTTGATCAGAGTTAGGCCATTTTTCTGACACTAATTGAGTGACAAACTGCCATGTAAGCAGCCATCCTTGACGGTTAATCTAACGAAAGTAGTGGTTTAATGTCCAAAAAATTAAATTTTACCAAGGAATCAGTGCATTTTGTGATGTCCAATAAAATCAGGAAAAGAGATGGGTCACATTTGGTTGATGGGTTATGCTGCATTTCATCGTAGCTGGTCATGTAATAGCTTGAATGAGTGAGTTATTACAAACATATTTTGTTTGAATAATGCCATACACAGAAAGTGGCCAAATCTGTTTAGGTGCATCAAATAGTTCAGGAATTCATTCCAAATTAGGCTCTACTAACATATCAAAACATGTTTAAATCGCCAAGGTCATACGGCCGACGTCTACCATAGCAAAAACAGCCTACTAAGATGCAGCAACAAAATCTCGTGTAACGGTAGCATCATGAAGTCATGATAGGGCTCAGTGAGGTAAGGTGAGCTAGAAAAATGATTCAAAATGATAGGAGACGAGACGGGGAAACATATTAATACAGGTTTTAAGTACTTTGAGTCCCAGTTCTGAAGAATTTTACTTAAAAATGTATTACATGTTTCAAGAACAGTCGAGCTGGAGAACATACAGAGCATTGTCATTTGCTCGAAACATCAAACCAGCTAAAACCAAACTGATTAAAATGATTTAGTAGACTCTCAATATGATATCAGTTGCCATTTTTTCAATTGAACTTGGCCACGTAGTCCGGAAATGCAATATTTATACCAGAGAATAATTGGAACAAGTCTTGTAGGATGAGTGGATCAAAAATACGCCTTTTTTAAAGTTCAAATGAGTTCTTGCGTTGTGCAAGTAGTCACCAATAGTTAGAAAAAGCAATAAGAAACAAGATCAGGACATTTTTTGATTCCATATCCTTTGTTTTCACACGCATATTACGCCAAAGGTCTGATGGACGAATACTTTTTGTGCGCCCCTTAAACGACTTTTTTTAGTTTTTTATGTATTTTGATTGCTATTGCACTATTTAAATGTTTATTTTTTAGCAAAACATGTGTATTGATGATCCCTTTATCAAACCTCATCATTACTTTTACCACCCCATGCCTATTGCGGTCATAATTTGCCCTTTTCTGTAAAATATTCAGCTAGACGAATACTTTTTGGACTGACTGTAGTTAACCACCAAACGAGCAAGTTGGCTTTTAATATGTTTAATATGTTTAATCTATCTCTATCTCTAAAAGACTATCTCCAAACACATTCTGTGGTATGTTGAATCCAAATAAATCAAAGTTATTTATGAAAGTTCAACACATAGCTAACATAGGATCAGATTGGCCAAAACGAGTTCTATAACGAGGGACGGATATGAATTGACGTGTACGTAGATTCCTAGATGGCGCGTTAAATTCTATCGTAGCTACTAGAGTAGGAGCATCAATGTGGTGGTTAAGTAGTCCTGATATAAAAAGGCATTTAGCTATCTCACGGCGCTTTTTCAACGACTAAATCCCTAAAAGCAAACACCGGGAATGGTATGACGGTAACAAATCGTCCTGTCGTCATGGTACGAGTCTTACAGCATATCTAGTCGCATTTCTTTGGATGGCCTCGATTCGATTACTCCATTGTTCGGTACAAGGGTCGCTAACAATACTGCCATATTCTAACACTGATCGAACGTAGGCACAGTAGATGGTTTTTATGGTCATAGGATTACGGAAACCTTGCGTTGATCGAATAATCCAACCCAGTAGTTGGTTCCCTCTAGACACTATATTCTCTAGGTGATCGTTAAATGTTAAACGTGTGTCGAGAATGATCCCAAGGTCGCGGAATGTATCGGTGCGTTCAACGGATATGTTATCGATCTGGTAGTTAAATCGTGTGCAGGACCGAGAGCCATTGCATTATCACGGCACCATATGCTAAACAGGTTGATGGCACGTTGAAGATTGATGCAGTCATTGGTTGCTTCGTTGGTGATCGTTGATAGGAGCGAACAGCTTAACGTCATCGGCAAACAGAAGAAAACGGTGTTCCGCTAGCAATTGCCCTACATCATTTATATAAACAATGAAGAGCAGCGGGCCCAAATTGCTGCCTTGAGGCCAAGCACATTTCTAGATGTATGATCGTTTACCTTGATCTTGTATGAGCGTTCTGTGAAGTATGAATGCCACCACTTAAGTATTTGTTCCGAAAATCCTAACTTCTGCAATTTGGCGATCAAAATGTCGTGTGAGATGAGGTCGAAAGCAGCTTTGGGATCGGTGTAAATAGCATCCACTTGACCTCCGGAGTCGCCGCTCGGACCGCCGCTCCCTTCGTCCATGTTGATAATGTTTGCAGAAACTAACGAATTCAGTGAGGTTCGTTAATGTTGAACGTTTGGGTACGAACCCTTGTTGGTTATCCGTAATGTAATTCAATGTAGCGGAGAGCATAGGGCCGTAAAGCAGAAGCTGAAAAGCTTTTGATACAGCACAAAGTGATGTGATACCGCGATAGTTTGAAGCACATGAGCGATCTCCTTTTTTAAATATTGGTACCATCCACGAGGACTTCCATAAGCGTGGGAAAATACCGGAACTCAGTGACGTGTTGTATATGTTTGTTAATACTGGTGCTAGGGACTGATAGCATTTACTGATAATGAAACTCGGGATGCCATTGGGACCAGGAGCTGTAGAGGGTTTAAGGCTTTTGAGGCACTTTTCTACTGTGCGTATATCAAACGTAGGAATGGTGTAATCAATCATGTTTAGAAGTGTGTAAGATGTGGCCCTTGAGATCACCGTTTGATCTACAATTGGGATGGAGAAGGCATCGGAATATCGTTCTGCGAAAATGTTACAAATATCTTCGGGTGACGTGCCCACGGAATCATTATATTTGATTGTGCTTGGAACTACGTTTGAGCGTCGTCTGCTGTCGATGAAGCGCCAAAATTTTCGGGGATGTCGGAGAAGGTACCTTTCGATTGAAGATATATATTGCTTATATCTTGATCGGTTATACTGACGGTATGCATGTATAGCGTTGTTACGATTTTCCCTAGTGATATTACTTCTCAAAAAACGGTGTCGACTAATGGCTTTGTTTTTGGCTCGTTTGAGGATGATAAGCCTGTTATTACTCCATGCTGGAGAGCGTTTCTGGTGCATAGTTGGCGTACAGGATTGTAGAGCATCTTTCATGTTCATGTTCATGTTCAAATCGTGAAGGCATGAACAGCGTCGTCAACAGATGGAAAGTTGGAGCAGTTAAAAGTAGAACCGAATCGAGTTATTCTTTCCTCGAGTTCGACGATATTAGCCTTTGAATAATTTAATCGTTGCTGATGTGTGTTGCTTGGATGGGACGCATGAGCGGAGCGCAATGGTACATCCTCGATATCGACTGGATTGCACTTCGACCACGTAATGTCCGATTTGTTAAAATCTCCAGCGACAAGCAGGAGATCGTTATCTCTCATGCGTGATGAAATTTCGCGTATACTTTCCAGATGTTTGTTAACAATTATGTCGTTATATGCGTTGTACGGTGGAATATACATGGCACCGATATAAACAAAAATATTGCCCAGTCGAATTTTGACCCATAACTGTTCCATAGTTCGATCCGTCGGTGTTATTTCGCAAGATGAAAGAGAGCGAGAGCAGGCTATTAGAACGCCACCACCGATGGAGAAAGTGCTGTTGGTGGTGGTTCTATCACATCGGTAAATAGAATAGCTATCATCGTTGAATAACTCATTGTTTATGTTATTGTTCAACCAGGTTTCAGTTAATATTACGATTTTGTATTCAGTTTCGGGAAGTACTAGTCTTAGATCATTCAGTTTTTTACGCAAGCCTCGAACATTTTGGTAATACATCGGTAGGTATGTTGTTGTTGTGTTGTTGATATTCAATTGCTATTCATCTGACGGACCGGCTTCCGCAGAACCATCGGTTCGTTTATTGTTACCTCGTCGCGGTCTTTTTTTAAGAGCGGCTAAGCATTCAGGGGGAGATCTGGTAGGTGTAGTGGTGACAAGCATTCGCTCGTTGAGATCCTGCTGTGGTTCAGTTGTAAACAAACCTGCATCTGTAGTGGTCATAGCAGGAGTGGAAATCGGAACAGGCTCCGAGTGCATATCTGTAGTGGTGGTTGATATCGGAGCGTTTATTCCGGACCATGAGAGAGGATTGTGATAGCTGTCTGCAGCGAGAGTGGCAGGGTGATCGTGTGTGAGTTGATGTTGTTGAGCGATTTACCCGTGACCCGTGATACGTTATTTAATTTGCAAAACGATGCGAAAGGCCTCTAAAAAACCAACTTGAGTGATTTAAAAATCAAATTGCGCTATTGGAAATAGCATCGATGCGGTGAAACAACAACTTTTGACAGCTAAACTGCATCTTGAGCTTCTGAAATTGTTTTGCTGACATTCTATTCTGACTTGTAAAACCCTGTAAGAGATCGAACAGCTGAAAGAGCACCTATCGAACAGAGCTAGGTTGGTTGGCGATTGATTCGATTGGTGTCAGAGCGCCGCCTTAGCTGCAGTGGAGACAACGCAGGAAGGAGTATACACATTTGTGCCGTTGACACACTTATGTTGATGAAGAGTACAAGAAAAAATGTCTTTACCCGTCGCCCATTTTTGGTTTTTGTACTTTAGATAAATAGGGTAAATAATGAGAAATAGTGTTGTCACACAGATGTGTATTGTAAAAGGAGGAATGTAAAAAATATGCCTGTCCCCGTATTATCCCCGTAGTCCAACTTTGTGCTTTGATCAATAGGGTAAATAATGAGAAATAGTGTTGTCACACAGGTGTATTTTGTAAAAGAATTCAGTACAAAATATGCCTCTCCTCGTAGCCCAACTTTGTGTTTTGTGTTTCAGATCAAACTGGTGAATATTAAGAAATTATGTTGGTTGTTTTGTGAAAGATTTCCAATTATGTTTTCATAGTCATTGTCATAATACATTTAATTCTTTCAATACGATGTTTGTATAGATCT
Source organism: Anopheles merus (assembly GCF_017562075.2). Taxonomy (NCBI): domain Eukaryota; kingdom Metazoa; phylum Arthropoda; class Insecta; order Diptera; family Culicidae; genus Anopheles; species Anopheles merus. Next base: position 10,432,920 of record NC_054083.1, read on the forward strand.
TAAACAAAATTAACTTATTAACCTAATTCAATAGTGGTACTAAATACTTAAACTAACCGGCTTATTTACCGTATCGCAATACGCGTTTGAAAAACTCGCTTACATACTTCGCAGTAATAGACGAATTCGCCGATGATGCCGCTCTCCGGAACAGCTCGCATACGCTACGGAAATGGGACATCGCTATTTTTTCGTTCCTCGCAGACCAATGGCATCGCAAAACAAAACTGGCATCCAGCTCTAGCTCCTTCACCTCCTTCAGCCGCTTGTCCACATTTCTGGTCATCATATTACTGTGCAGCCAAGCCACGCAATTCTTCATGTATTGTTAGTCGCCTTGCGCTCCATGTCTTTGAGCTCCTACTTGGACCGTACAGGCTGCAGCTTGAAGTCCTCCGGGACCGGAGGCGAACTTCCATCCTCATCGCAACATATTGCCTGTTGCAGTCGGATCATCACGACCTCCATAACCGCCGTAGTTATCTGGACAACGATGATTTCTTTTTGAAGCGATTCATTTTGGGCAATTCGAACGTCCAAGCGGCGATTTATGTCGGCTGTCTGGCTAGCGAGCTCGGCTAGCAGCTGGTACACATCGGTCGGCGTGTCAGTTGGAACGACAACGGAGACGGTGGCTGGATCAACATGGACGAAGGGAGCGGCGGTCCGAGCGGCGGTGGAAGCGGTCGAAGCGGCGGTGGAAGCGGACTCTGGATCGAGACTTCGATGCAACTGGCTCGGTGGCTACGGGGCGTGCTGGGACGGTGGTGATGCGGTTGGCGGTGGTCGCGATGTGACGTCCCATCACTTTTTGAACACTGTCTCCTAGTAGCCGATGAAGAGCGCTGTTCAATTCCGCTTTCCTGTCGCGGGAGACGGTGTTGATGGGAACTGCATGGGTACGGCTACTCTGAGCTTTCACCAATGATTCCGCCAACTCTCTCCGCTTCTTTGTCGTTTTGAGATCCTCCATTGAGATGATCTTAAAACGCATGTTCGGTGGTAGGACGGTGGCGTTTAGGACCGCGGTGGTGCCTGTACTGGTGGTGGTACTGGCGGAGGCGGCGGTGGTCCTGGTGGTGGTAGTGGTAGTGGTAGTGGTGCTGGTTGTGGCCAGTGCCGGGCAATCTACCTCACTAGACCGTTGGACGGGTCCACTGATGCGCCTTTCAGAATCCATTGGTTGCGGAAAGGCGGAAAAGAAAAGAAAAGAAATAGATTAGAATCGTACACATTGATGGCAACCGCGGTCAAATGGTCTAAACCAGCGTTGTCAAATTCATTTGACCAAGCAGGCAAAAATGCCACTGAAAATAGTAGAACGAGCCGCAGCCTAGTTTTTACATGATATATAATATGATATGATATGATGATATGATACAAAATCAGATCATTAGCCGCTCTTCATTTTGAGACAATAGTTACGTTACAAAAAAAAACTTTGATGTAAAAATAAAGTTAAAAAAATTCGCTATAGCAGATTGGTCAGAGGCCTCTAGCGAATTCTTACTTTTAATGCTGTCAAAAGTCCATGAATTACAACAGGTCGTTCAGTCCAGTGCAGATCTATACCTGCCAATCTCCATAGAAATATTTATTAATTATGGCGACCAAAACCAGAGTCATAAGTTCACGTGTAGTTTATCTAATCACATTGGTCTTGGTAGGATGCCTGATGGAAGCCTGATAGAGATCGTTTATAACATTCTATCAAAAGTAACACGTGTTTGTGCTGACGTCTGATTTCATTTAATTTCTAGTCGTTTTGCAGAAATATAATGTTTTATCTTTAGTATACCTAAAGATGGGTTCAATCACTGGAAAAATAAAGTGCTCACTACTTAAAATTTTACACTTTTTCCGTGAAAAATGAAGTTATTGTGCTGTTTTATGTTTTGAAACATTTTTCGTGGCATGCTTAAGAATGTGTAGTACCATGGCATGACAAATATGAGAAGTTTGCTTCTAGGAAACATTTTTTTCCAAAATTGATCAAAATCACGGTGCTAAAATAAATTCATTCTACAGACAAAAATTTTCTGAACAAATATAACATCAAACTTATAATTTATATGCGATACTCTGGCATTCTTTACATGTTCGGGGATCTTTGACATAATTTATTTTGTTTTAAATTCGTCGTATATACCTTGAGTCATCTTGCTCAAATAAAAAAAAATTATAAAAAATTCGTCGTATATAGCTTGAATGTATACGTCTTGCTGTTGGAACATTAATTCATTTACTAACTCCGTATTTTTTACAGAAAACAAATAAATCCCCACAGGATGCTTATATAAGTATTTGTTCTCATTATGTCGTCGATTCATACCATGCCCCCCACTTCTCGTGTATAAAAACCCTCCCTGATCATCACATTGCACCCTTCATACATATTGGTTTGTTGTATCGCGTCTAGATATTTTTGAACATCAGTTCTAATTTGGACTCATCTGTCCAAATACCAGTTTTTCAACAATGTAACGATATATCTGATGTTCTTGATCATATCGAAGCCAATTGGCTTTGTTAGTCTTGCTGTATATCGGGCGAGAAGTTTGAAGGACGCCACATCGAACGGAATAAGTAAATTAGGAAAATGGCAATGTGATAGCTAGGGGGTGTTAATCTTTAGGAGTAGCGGGAAAACTGGTGTGAATCGAAAGTACAACTATGGCTGATGTCGCCCGGCCTCCGTCGTGCACCGACCAGCCGCGAAGGTGACTGGTCCTGGCGATGCCGTCGGCTTCCGTGCGGCAAATATATGCCCGCTGCCTTTCCGTGCTGTCAAAGCGGATGAACGAAGCGGACCCGCCGACCACGGTCTTGCACCAAGTGCCTCCCTCCCGCAGCGTCTTCACCGACAGAGATTCGCGCCTCACGGCTGCCTTCCAGCTAGTTGCCCCAAGCTTGTGGGGGCCTATGCGGACGGAAGGGGAATCCTGCCAATGTCGAACACCTTGGTCAGTTGACACGAGGGAACGAGCCGGGTAGTAAAGGAGAGGATGGTGACCACGCCTTCTCGCCAAGTAGTGTCCAGTCAAGATTGCCTTGGGTAGGGTCTCGAAGGGAGTACAGGGCTTGTGTGGAACGGATCTAAATACTTTCGGAATAAAGTAATAATTTCTTGCACAAAATTTCTCCTTTTGCTACTAAATATTTTATTTTTCTTCCACTGGAGTCGTTTACAAGCAACATGCTGATCTAGCGATTGCCTGGAGCATTTTCCGCGAAAATATAATTATTATTAGTAAATCCTTTTTCCCGTATTTAAGTGTAATTCTGTTCTGGAACGTAAGACGAAAATAGTAATCGCTACGCGGAATCGAACCAGGGTTCCTGTGCGCAAGTTCGCCAACTTGCGCTTGTTGCCGCGCAGCACTGATGCATGTGTTCCGCAAGGAAACAGTTTTGTCGGCTTAGTAGTAGTGGTACTACTAAGCTCCGCCTACGCTCACCGTAGCCTACGCATACGCTCACTGTGTTACTCACGTAGCCTACGCATACGCTCACTGGTACTCACGTCGCGTGAGCGACATCCTTCCCCTCGTAATCCAATCGTTTGGATTACCACCTTGAATCGTTATCCTTACTGCTGATTTGTTGTATCCTCCATTTTGTTACGTTTCGTGATAAGGTATTGTGCCATACTAATCTTCCTTTTGGCTGGGTTTGTGATGAGCAAGTGCTCCTTATCCTTCACGTCTACCACTGCTATTTTAACCACTGGTCTAGTTAAAACTCCCTTTAAGGTAATCACCTCAACAGATCGGACCTGTCCATCCTTGGCAAGATGCACCTTATTCACCCGACCTTTTATCCAAGATCCTGGAGGAGCGTTGTCATCAGTCAGTACAACGACATCACCTTCATTCACTGGCACCACCTTATTGGTCCACTTATCCCTTTTTAGAAGCGTAGGCAGATACTCCCCCTTCCACTTGTCCCAGAATAGCTTCGCGTTATGCTGGACTAGTTTGAACTGCTTGTGGACGATGCTGGAGGTTTAGAGCGTCCACGGCGGTGTAGCGCTACCGCTTCGCCCTGAAAGGAAGTGAAAGGGTGTTAGTACTTCCTCCTCTTTGTTATCCACTGGTATATGAGTCAAGGGTCTTGAGTTTAATATAAACTCAATCTGCAGCAGCGTAGCGGTCAATCTTTCTGGCGACGGTTTGCGCAGCTTCCAGTCTTCCATCATCTGCCTTAGACCTTTTTTGATGGTCTGAATTTGCCTTTCCCATAGTCCAGCGAAGTGTGGTGCCGATGGAGGATTAAAGTGCCATTCGATCTGGAACTCACTGGCTGCTTCTCTTCCCATTCTATGGTTGATTTCCTTCGCTAGGTTGCGAAGTTCCTTTTCCGCACCAACGAAGTTAGTGCCATTGTCACTATACATGTGACTAACCTTCCCTCTTCTGTGTTGGAAATTCCTAAGGCACATGAGAAAGCTGTCTGTGTCGAGTTTCGGTGCTACCTCCAAATGTATGGCACGTGTGAACACACACACGAAAATCACTCCCCACCGTTTCTCAGTTGATCGGCGGACTGCTACTTGGAACGGTTCGAAATAATCGACTCCGCTGTGAGTAAATGGCGGGGTGTACGGTTTTACTCGGCAGTTTGGTACTGGTGCCATCATGGGTGCCACCGGCTTACAGGAGTGTAAGATGCACCATTGGCAGCACTGCTTGACGTTATTAAGCGCCGCCCTTATGTTGATAACCCAAAATCTTGCCTTAGCTCTGCTATTACCACATTGTCTGCTTGACGCATACACCTTTCGTGGCGATCGCGCACGATGAGTTTCGTTAATCGGTGCTTTTGTGGCAAGATAATAGGCAATCTTGCAGTCGATGGAATACACTCCGCATTGCAGAGTCGGCTATTGCTGCGCATTATTCCAATTTTGTCCAAAAATGGCGTCAGCGTTTGCAGTGAACTCGTCTTGCCCACCATTTCTCCCTTCTCTAAGCATTTTATCTCCTCTGGAAATGCTTCTCGCTGCGCCTTTTTGTAGAGATACCCTTCAACTGCCTCTACGTCACTCATTCGAATAACTTTTATAAATTTCTTCCTGTCTGCGACGTACTGCGAAAATTTTCTTAGCATTAGACCGTGACGAACGAGCTTTTTCCATTCGGAGTAACGTTCTATGTTTAAAGGGTCAGTATTTTCCGAATGGCAGTTAACCACTATTTCTTCCGTGGCCAATTCAGCCATGCTCATAGGCCATTCATCCTCACTGCTAACGAGCTTCTCCGTAGTTTTTACTCCGAAATCTTCAGTCGAGAAGTTTTTTTACAACATCTCGTCCATACAATCTTCTTCCTTAAAAATCATCAATCGTTCCGGATGATTTGAAGCTTCTACTCCTTCTTTCCCGCACACGACCCATCCAAGCTTCGTCTTGATCGCGGCTGGTTCGTTCGGTAGTCCCGCCTTCCAGGCAGTCGGTAGTATCAGATGGCTATTGTTCAATCCAATTAAAATCATTGGACGAGCGTAGCTATAGCTTTCGATCGGAGCATCTAGGAGATGACTATATTCCTTTGTTATCCTCGCTGCGTCTAGTGATTGCACGGGGAGGTTTAAACGCTTGACGGTACGCACGTCTTCCATCGAGTACTCCTGTTCCGAGCTTCCTTGTAATCTGAGTTTTACTCTTCTACTGAAACTCTCACAGCTTTCAATGTCCCCTGTCCATTTCATAGTAAGTGGATCTCGCACACCTTCGAGCTTCATCCGTTTCGCCATACTTTCTTCCAATAGTGTCACTGACGATCCGACATCGAGAAACGCGTATGTCTTGATTTTGGTCGAACCGTTTCGCAACGTTACTGGTACTATCTGGTAATACATACACTTTTTTGGTGCTGCTCCGTGGTGATGGACACCTTGTTCGGGAACGTGTTGTACCTCTCTTCTCTTATGATGCATAATTGAGTGGTGTCTTTGGGTGCAACCATTCACCCCGCAACCCTTCCATAGTCGACAATCTCTTATTTGGTGATTTGTGTACTTTAAGCATCCATGGCAAATACCTGCCTTTCTAACGATCGTCCATTTTGCACCAGTATCTCGTTCGCAAAATGTGGAACAATCTATTAGCCAATGATCGCCCTTGCAGTCTGAACACAATTTCCTCTGCTTCCGAATGCTCTCTCGGTTAATTGGGGGCGTGACAGTATTTTCTTGTCATCTCCGTGCATCAATACCCTTTCACGGGCAGGTAGCGAGGTTATGCGGCAAATTTTTTGCGCCGCTGTCTTCAGCCAGACAATTACATCTTCCAATGTAACGTCGTCTCTCACGCTGTCTTTGTAATCAAGCCATTTTTCCTGGTACGTCGTGAAGCCATACGTTGACTATCCTACTATGAGGGGAAATCAATAAGTCACTGAAAGCCAACCCCACAAGTGGTACAGGCAGGGCTTGACCGACAACGGTTGCTGAGTCAAAGAAAAACAAAAGTTGTGTCAGTCGCTCCATAATGTTTTCGTTCCATGAATTCTTGAAAAATCACTCAGTGAATAAATGAGAATTAAAACGTACTAGAAACTCTTTTTTTACTTAGAAAATAAAACCAAATAAGAAAAACACTGCAAAAGAAAACGAATCAAATCTATGTAAATTTATCTCGTGTAACTTGTATGTTTTAATTTGAAATGTGTCAGCCTCTATGTAGCTGACGTGGCAGTCAATGTGTTAATTGGTCGCCAAGTACCTTGATTGATGGCTTAGCAATAAAAAAAAGTAATGTTCCTAAACTACATACATATGAGATATGAGTTAGACATTCACGATTTTGTCTAAGGACATAGGGCATAAGGAAACTAGGATTAGGAAAATTAGGATTATGCATCGCTAGAGTAAGATAACGGCGTAGAACAGCTACGCCGAAGCAAATGAATAAAGTTAGTTCCGTTCTTCCCTAAGAACAGTGTAGTGTTCACTTACTCCGCTTGCATACGGGGTTGCTATTCAGTCACTGCAAACCTATTGTTGGGATAATTGCCTGGTAAAGGATATGGTGGCTCCAGAGAGGAAGTAAACCTACACAGGAACTCAGAGTAGAGGAACCAGGAAGGACGATACCCTCGAAAATCCGGTCGGGGTACATCCAGCAAGAACGATTCTCTCGCCGGAGGGGGCGAAATCCCTCGCTTAAAGGCTCGGTCTGAGCTACGACGCTAGGAGAAGCAGCAGCAGCAGAAGTGTGTGAAAGCGCAGTGATTAAGAAAAACGTGTGAGGTGTCAGCGAAACAAAGTGGGGTGTCAGAGTCCTAGTGAAGTGTCGTAAAGAAAAGGACCAAAACTTTACAAAAGCTCGACGGAATCAAAAGTGTGTGTGTCGTGCGATAGGAAAATTGCAAGTTCAGTGCTAGCTGAAAGGACCAAAGCTTTGTAACGAGGATACGGAAAGTGCTAGTGGTGTTCAAGCAGAGGAGGAAAATTGGTGAAGAGTTTGACGGAGCAGTATGTGTCCAACGATTTTAGACAGAACCAGAAACCGGTGTGGTAGGTTCGTCGCGCACTTTTGTTTACCAGATGTGCGGTAAGCTGATACGCGGAATGCAGAAGAAGAGTGCAGAACGAAGCGGGGTATCGAACGAGAACGTACCGTAGGTTAGTTCAATTGTGATTGTGTCGTATCGTTCGCTTGCTACGTTAGGATGGTCGAGTTACGCTTACACTTTACTTTACGCAACGGGTCGGATTCCAGGCGGCGTTAAAAACACTGCGGGAGTATTAACCGATTGATATGCAAACTTGCACTTTTGTTGAAGATGGGGTGTTGCTGGTCGGTCAACTGACTGAACAGCTGATAACCAAACGAATGGTTATCGAATTGAGCAGAGCTTACGGCGGAATCTGCAAATGGGTGAGATACACCAGAACACGAGTGATCTACGTGTCTGTAAATTGTGAACTGAAGTCGCCATCAGTTTAAGCTTTATTTATAACCAATTATTTTCTATGATGACACACTTTGTCATCCATAAATTGTTATATATTTATATTTAAAACTAACCTACTTTCTTCTGATCGTCTGTCGAGCTTCCTGTTATGTTTTTGTGAATAAAGACGATCGAACGTTATTGTTTATTGATGGGTGTTCTTTCTGGGTTGCCCTGCGCCATTTGGTTTTGCAATTGCGTTATGATTTGCGAAACGTTGCGATTTGCTTCCTGCTTGACGGTTTAATATTTCGTAAGTGTTTATAGTATGTTCTTATTGTGGCTGGTGGTTTTCTGTTGGAGTTGACCTACTGGTGGTTATAAGTTCTCGAAAAGCTGATATCTATTTACGACATTGATTTGGATTGTTATGATTACTTTGTTTAAGTTGGATGTGACCTACTGTTAGCAGTAAATCTGCTACACCGGTGAGCAGTGATATCCGGAAGCGAAGAGGATAAACAGCAGTGAGCAGTGTAGCAGCGAAGCAGTGACGGAGAGTGATTTAAAAAAAAAGAAGCCGCAGTTTAGCAGTGAAACAGTGGGATTTACATAAAAGTTTGAAAGGGGAGACAGCTGAAAGTGTCAACGGAATGCTTTTCGATGAAGCGAAGACAATGAAATTCAAACACAATACACAGTGTAACATTTTGGTTTGTACGCGACGGGGTAGATCAACGGTGTTGTAGTTTTAAACATCACTCACTGGGTACATTTAATTAGAACAAAGCAGAGTGTCGGATGATCACTGGGAGCCATCGGGGCTTCAGGTAACGAGTGAACACAATGAATTAATTTAACACATTTGTGTTGTTTGTGCGAATTACGATAAGACCTAAACGGCTCCACTGAACCGTGTCACTGTGCGTACTGAGCAGTACTCGTTCTTATCTTACATCTTTATTTATACGAGTTACGAGTATAGTTGGATTTGGTTTTACTTTCGCTTTCTGTTTTATGTTAGTTATGCTGAGGGTTAGGTTTTTGGGTTTACATATGGTTGCAATTGTTCTGTAAGGTCAGCTGGGTAAGGTCAGCTCTACAATATAACCGAACATGTTAACACCTACTTCCGAACAATTCTATATCTCGCTGAAAGAGTCTATTATATGCCTGAACGAATCTACAACTCGCTGAACAAGTCTATATAATCCTCGAAAACCCTGTATTACCTTTATGCGGTGTGTACAGTGCTGCAAAATGTCACTGTCAATGTCATAAAAAAATCTGACTGAAACAAAATTCATATCAGCGTCACGTACTCAATTGTGATAATCAGAGGTGATACTCAGAACGGTTGGTGTGACTAATATATGCTCATCACATGTTTGCGACCAACGCTTGGTCAGTCAGGACTTTATTTTTGCAGTGATCAGTTTTGCAAAATGTCACTGACATAGTCATGACAAATTCCGGCTGAAATAAAATCATCTCAGCGTCACGAGGTCTACTGTAATGATCAAAGGCGAGCCTCAAACAATTGGTGCGACCATGACATGCTTGGTGACATTGTGTGCAACCAACTCGTGTTCAATCACTTGGTCGCGACATTTTCAGTCGGTGATCACCACGATGGTCATGGGAGATATGCGGTGCGTGCGAGTGGTTCCAAGAAACAAAATGAGCATGTTTTCTCGCTTTGTTTGACCCGACAGATTATCAAGACAGATAGAGGGAGAAAGCATGCTTATTTTGTAGCTTGAACCCACACACCAAGTTTATTCCAAGAATGCCGTGATTATCACCGATAAAAATGTCATGACCAAGTGAGTAACCAAGGGTTGGGTGCTAAACTAAATGTCACCAAGCATGTGATTGATTCTCGAACTGTTTGAGTATCGTCACTGATCGGCTCAGTTGTATACGTGATCTGATTTGAGATTCGTTTCAGTCATGAGTGTTGATGACTGAAACAGTGGCATTTGGCAGCACTGTTCACAGTCAGAAAACACTCATTTGGCAGCACTGCGCCGGCATTAAGTCAAGCTTGTCAGTCAGAGTATCGCGTTGGACTCAAGTATTCACATGTAGTGTTCTGCATGTCATGATGCTCTTTTATTGACTATCTGCAATGAGCATCAAGTACCATGGATATGTTAATTGTTTTCGTTCGTGAAAATCTCATGATAGTCATGACATTTTGCAGTACTGGGTGTGTATGTTATGTGTCTTTCTGATTTTTATTATTTTCATTTTTAGCTGTTGAAATGGCTTCAAGCAATGCTTGTGCAGCTTCATTTTGGCGAAATACACGATAAAAAGTAATAAAAGCTCAAAATGGATGTAGTATTCCACAAGTTTCCAGTTGACACATCGTTACGTAGTGAATGGATTGTGGGGTGGAAAGGGGTGAGTCTGGACACCATCAAAAGACCACGTTATTTGTTCATTACACTTCGTTAAAGAAGATTATCAAATGGTACATGCAACTATAAATGGAGATAGAATGGTTTTGTAAAACCTTAAACCAACTGGTAGGTTGAAAATGTATTTTTAACATTTAAAGCCTTGAAGCAAACAAAATATAATTCAATATTATATAATATAATATAATATAAAATAATATTTTTATTTTATTAATTTATTTAATTCATATTATTACGGCTTCGACCGTATTTTCAACACATTATGTATCGACCGATTTTGTTCTCAGGCTCATTTGCTTCCTGTATTTTTAGCCTTATATAGTGCATACATGGTTAAAATAAAACAAAATAATATAATATAATCTAATATAATATAATATATTAAAATATAATATAATATAATATAATATAATATAATATAATATAATATAATATAATATAATATAATATAATATAATATAATATAATATAATATAATATAATATAATCTAATATAATATAATATAATATAATATAATATAATATAATATAATATAATATAATATAATATAACATAAAGACCTAATACAATATACAGTCTGTTCCCGAGTTACGCGGTTTGTGCGTTCCCGAGGAATCCGCGTAACTCGAATATCCGCGTAACTCTAATATCCGTGTTATTCGAATTTCACGTTTTTTGACTAAAATACTATTGATTACTCGGAGTTTATTTTTATTTAATTTAGTATTTTTATACACTTTATCATTTATTTGATATGATTCGTGCAGAAAATTTTGATATTTTTTGGCTTTTAAGTGGTTTCAATTTGTTAGCAAAAAGGCAATTTCTGCCGAACTTGAAGCAAATTGTACTGATTTGACATTTAATTTGTCAAATTTAGAAAACCGCGTATCTCCGAAACCGCGTAAGTCGAGAACCGTGTAACTCGGGTACAGACTGTACAGTGGAACCCCTCATAACGAGTTTAATCCGTTCCAATGACTCATTCGTTATACAAAAAACACGTTATGCGGGATGCTCTTTTTCATACAATGTGTATGAACAGTGATATAATTGGTTCCAGGTCAAGAAAAGTGTAGGTATATAGGGATTATATACATCACAAGCATACGCAACACCTCCAAGTGGCAACAGTAATCCATTGATCAATTATTGCTATCTAATTGTTTGCCTTCATCAGCAAGTAGACGAAGAATGCATGCACACTCATCAATATACCTCACACTTGTGAAACAGGCTTCTAAGGGAAGTATACTACACATTAAAATCCACATCCTGACGACTTCAACGGCCGTAGCCGAAGAGAGCCTCCAATATTGCCAAAAAAGAAGGAAATAAATGTTGAAAGAGGGAACACGTTATGGAGGGTTCCATTATATTAATATTCTAAAGTTATCTTTATCGCATGGTTGCATATCGCATTCAAATCGTAGTTATAATATTTTCACTTTTGTAAACATTATTTTTACAGCATTGCCAAACTTAAAAGCAAATATTTTCCCATCAAACACCTGAAATTGTGCTGACACCAGAACCATTGATTTTAATTGAACCTGTTGTGAAAACAAATATGCTAGATGATACAGAAACAATAGAACCAATACAAAACAACCAAAATTCGATAAACTAATGGAACATACTAATGATACTGAAATTTGCGAAGAATGTACCAAAAATGAATCAGAGAAATAATAATTTTTTGAGGCTAATGACAACCTTAAGAAAAAAGTCGAACATTTGCAAGAAGCTAATCTATTCATTGCAAATCAATTAGAAGACGCTTTAAAGCAGATGGCCGCTTCCCAATTTTTGGCAAAGATAAAATATGCCTTAAAACAAACACTTTCATCTAATAAAATTGATTTGATTATTGGACAAAAATCGTGTACGATGGACAAAAGCTGAAATAAGTAAGGCGAAACACTTAGGTATTTCAGTAAACGATCTTACAAATATATGATTATTGATTTAAATATACCGATGCCATCCATATCAACATTGCAAAGCTACGCAAGAAAACTAGATCTTAAGCAAGGAATTCTCAACGACATAATAATTTTTATCGAAATTCTTGCTTGCGAATTTTCTAAGAGTGATCGAGAATGCGTCTTGAGCTTTGACGAGATGAAAGTGTGTAAGAATTTTGAATATGATCCAGCAGCTGATGAAATTGTTGGACCTTATAGCTATTTGCAAATAGTAACGGCTCGGGGTCTCTTCAGAAATTGGAAGCAACCATTTTTTATTTGCTTTGACCAACACATGAAGGAACAAATCATCCTTGAAATTGTAGAAAGGCTATTCGAAAAGGGCATCAACGTTGTGGCGATAGTTAGTGATAATTGTCAGGCGAATTTTGGATGCTGGAAAGACTTAGGTGCACATAATTACCTAAGTCCACACTTTCCTCACCCGGTGACCAAAAAAATGTTTATGTTTTTTTCTGATGCACCTCATTTACTAAAATTAATTAGGAATTGGTTGCTTGACACCGGTTTTAAATTTGAAAACAATCATATAAGTGCTCATATTCTTCGTGAATTAGTCCTCGAAAGAACTAAATCCTAGGCAACTCCGTTGTATAAGCTCACCCAACATCACTTGGATATATCCCCACAAGAGCGGCAAAAGGGGGTAAAGCAGCTGAGCTAATATCGCGAACCACTGCTACTGCTTTAATGATATATTTTCCGACCCGTACAGTTGCCTAACAATTAGCCGATTTTATTGAAAAAAATGATCTTTGGTTCAACATTTCAAATTCGTACTCACCGGTGGCTCTGTAATGGGATGGGATCCGAAGCCCCTTTGAGGGATAATACAGGCTCTCCCATCCAACTCCTATTCCGACACGTCCTCGTCGTGCAGAGGGGTAACATGTGTCACCACATATCCAAGCTTGGGTACACGGGCTTGGCCCAACCCTTTGGGCGGATGGTGGCATATGGCGAACCAGGAGGGGGGTGGGTATCACGGGAAACCGGTTGCCTGAACGTCGGGGGGGCAACCCGACACTAAACAAAACGGTCAAGCGGGCGCGGGGCCAGTCACCCAGTCCCATGAAGCAACCGACTACAGAAAGCCAAAGAAATTTTCGAAACGGATTCAACGATATCGACCCTACGCAATGCCCCCGGACTACTCTAAAAATGGGCTCATGGAACGTACGCACTCTAAGCGAAGCCGGAGCCTTGAAAAAACTTGATGACGCCCTAGCCACACTGAGCATGGACCTCGTAGCTCTACAAGAGATTCGGTGGCTAGGGAACGGTGTGCAGAACAGGCGTGGTAAGCATTGCTACGACATTTACTACAGCTGCCACGACCGCCACTGCGTGCTCGGAACGGGTTTCGCCGTAGGTCCCCGGTTGTAACCCGCAATCATGGATTTCAAGGCTATAAACGATAGGCTATGCACCCTGCGCATGCGAGGCAAATTCTTCAATATAAGCCTCATAAACGTTCACGCCCCTACCGAAGATAAAGAGGAAGAGGAGAAGGACCTTTTTTACGGCCGCCTCGCTAGAATCGTAGATGCGTGCCCCAGGCATGACCTCAAAATCATCCTGGGGGACTTCAACGCAAAAGTCGGTAGGGAGCCAATGTATCGCCAATACACTGGCTGTCACAGTCTGCATGAGCACAGTAACGATAATGGTAGTAGATTGGTCCAGTTCGCCGCAGCTAACAATCTGGTTGTAGGAAGTACCAAATTTGCGCGGAGGGACATCCACAAAATGACGTGGGCGCACCCGGATGGCGAATCCTTCAACCAGATCGACCACGTGTTAATAAGCCGCCGACGACAGTCGAGTCTGTTAAATGTCAGAACATATCGAGGAGCCAATATCGATTCCGATCACTACTTGGTTGGCTTAGTGATACGTTGTAGAATTGCCCGCCCCCGCACCAATGGGGGTGGAGAAAACACGCAGCCTCGGCTCAACACGGACTCTCTAAGGGACATTACTGTCGAACAGGAATTCAAAACCGCTTTAGAAGAGTCTCTACTACCAAAAGACAGATACGAAACTACGAGCGAGAGGTGGAACGCTCTAAAAACAAAAATAATAAACTGTGCAAGAAATATACTCCCACCACGTCGTGGCAACACCAAATCTGGCTGGTTCGACGATGAATGCAAACAAGTGACCGAACGTAAGAATACTGCATACCGAGCAATGCAGCAACGGCATAGAACGCGGGCATGCGCAGAGGAATATTCACGGCTCAGACGCGAAGAGAAAAGAGTTCACCGCTCCAAGAAGCATGCTTTGGAAGAGCAAAACATGCGGGAACTCGAGCAAACCAGAGAGGAGTACGGACCGACACGAAAGTTTTACCAAGCGATAGCAGGTCACCGAAACAACAGCCAGCATCGCGAATAAATGAACACATTTTAACAGTCGTTTAAAGTTCATTTTGGTGTAACTGAGTTCATTTGTTGTTCATTCCTGTTAAAATAAACGATCGTCAAAACAGTTCACGACTGCTCGATATCGCATATAGGCAAACACGGGGAAAAATTCGAGCAGTATAATCAAACGACTGTTAATTTGTATCGCATACGCTCTTGACAGTCGTTTGTTTAACGACGGCATAGGACCAGTCGTTAAAATTAACAAATGAACTAAATGCGTTCGCGATGCCAAATTCTAGCAATTTTTAACGACTCTGGTTAAATTTGAACGACTGTTAATTTTAAACCAATTCTTTCGCGATACCAGCTAATGTCTATATAACCCGCTGCGCAAATTCGAGCAGTTTCCAGCGCAGAAAATGTACCAAAATCTGCGCTGGACTTCAGCGATTCCTGCGCAGGCCTGCGCCGGGTTACCGCCATCTGTTGGCGAAATGGACGAACTATTTATGGCGGCGGAGCAAAAAAAAACGGTCAAAAAATTTAAAAATATTGGCGCCCATTTTTTCGTCCGCTTCTTCTCCCTCCCTCACCCTGCCTTGCCTTACTTGCGCTTCAGCCCGTGCCTTCCGCCGCCAGCTGAATGGGTGTTGTGGCGTATGCGTTGATTCTCATATGTGCATTGCGGTTGTGTATTGTTATTGGTGGGTGTTAGCATTAATTAATTTGTGTGTGACCTTGAGACGATGCGGGAGAAGCTGGATTGGGATTCAAAGTGTTTTCGGTGTATTGATGGTTTATTTTATTTCGCGCCGTTGCTGATGAGACCATTCGATGCCCCTGCCAATTGAGGGTGAAGAAGCCTATTTAAAACAAGCGTAGGAGAACGGCTAACACTAATCTAATATTTTTCAATTTGAACATGTTTGATGCTTCAACGATGCTTCTATGCATCATGTAGCACAGTGTATAGTGGTTATAATTTTTTTTTAATTTGCCGAAATCTGTCTCCAGTTTTTGGGTCTCGACACACACACACACGCACACAGCGCGGGGAAAGTGACCGTTCACTCTATCATGCCGCGATCCCCCACCCCGCCCGGTGCTTTGGATGAGGATGCGCTACAAGATAGCTGAACAAGCCGTTCTACCGACAAGGTAGCCGTGCTCGCTCGTGCGAGGAGGGGGGGGGGGGGGGGGGTTCTGGTGGGGGGTGCGTGCTTGCGTTCGCGCTTTCGTGGGTGCGTGCTTGCGTTCGCGCTTTCGTGGGTGCGTGCTTGCGTTCGCGCTTTCGCGGGTGCGTGCCCGCGTGCACGCGTACGTGCATGTGTGCGTGCGTGCGTGTGTGCGTGCGTGTGTGCGTGCGTGCTCGCGGACATGTGTGTGTGTGTGTGAGAGAGAGTTTGTGCGCGCGTGTTTGTGTGATTGTGTGTGTGTGTGTGCGTTTGGAAACCCCAAAACTATTTGATTCTGATGCGTACATTTTCATCCGCTGCGGCTACAAAGTCCATGCATTTTCGATTTCGCTACCTGAGAGACAACACAACCATTGGCATTGGCATCTTTGCGATCGGCTCTGCTGTTGGGGGTGTTAAAAAGACACACGATCTAAGCAAACGTGCGTGCGATATGTTGCACATTTATTTCTAATTC
The DNA here is from genome assembly GCF_017562075.2 of Anopheles merus. Lineage (NCBI taxonomy): Eukaryota > Metazoa > Arthropoda > Insecta > Diptera > Culicidae > Anopheles > Anopheles merus. The sequence goes on from NC_054083.1 coordinate 10,449,258, forward strand.
AGCTAGCGGACGCAAGTGGAAACAACATTTTGAATTGAATTCATACAAAAGAGGATTCTGAATTTGTTTATTATGGTACGCGTATGGTGCTGCACATGTCCGTCCAGAATCTGGTGGCTTGTTGGTTTGGAGTAATTACCATGACGCCGATTGACCGGCAATGCCTTGGAATGGGTTCGGATCGGTAGGTTCATGTTTTGGTCGAGTGCATTCCGTGTATTTGTCTCGTCACAGCGGTAGCCCGGCAGCAACAAAGTCAAGACAAACTCTTACCCGGGTGTGGACTGCTATGCCAAGTTCTTTTTATTATTATTATCAAGGTTAGTTGAGGATAGAGGTTGAAGCATCCAGTGTAAATTGACAAGCAGCTGTGGGAAAATTTTGACAGTTCGGTAAGAGGTTGTTTATGTTCTCAGACCTACGGCATGTGGACTCGTGTAGAAACAAACATTGTAAATCTGTGTCGCGCAATAGAGTTGTGAAAAATCACTAGATTTGTACAAAGCATATCGTTTATATTGATCTAAGTACATCAAACGGCTTTCTAAAAAGGTAAATTTTTGATTATTATGCGTTTTACTGCAACAAGCCTAATTTATGTTTGCTATTTCAGTGAGCATCATGTCAACATGCGCTGCATCCTTTTGCCAACACAGCCGCTACATGGTGAAAAAAATGGGTCTGGATGTAATTTTTCATAAATTTCCAACCGACCCAACGCTATTACGCAAATGGGTAGAATCAACGAGAGGAAGCTTGGGTGCCATCGATAAGCAGCATTTTATGTTCAGCACATTTCAACAAAACTGACTACCAGCTAATCAATTCGCCTTCGAAGGCTAATAGAAAAATTTAAAAAAAGCTTAAGCCGTCTGGTAATTTATCATTTAATGTCCCACACTTATCTATACTAATATAAGCATACATTTGATAAAGTTACTAAATTTAAAGGGTTCATACATGTAGCTGCTGTTTCTCCGACGTTTCGCCCAACGTCGATGTTTTACTCCGAATCGAGTTCATGTTTTCCTTCGTAGACCATAAGGTTACTCCGACTTTTAAGTATTGAACGAGTTATTAGGAACGCAATGATAAGCAACCAGAAAGTAAATAATCAAGTTCATTATTAAAACCAGGTCTAATTATCGTGAACGATTCGCAAAGACTAATATGATCTGCATACATCATCTACATCAGTGGTCTCCAACCTGTGGTCCGTTGCGTTAACAGACGTGGTCCACGAAAGAATTATTTTTGAAAAAGAAAAGCTTAATACTATAGCTTATCGTACACAATCATTATAAAATGAGATTTAAACATATTTTTGATCAAAACCATTAAGCAAAGTTAAAAAAAGTATGCACTCATTAGATGTGGGCCGCGACAAATTTATTTTCAAGCCAAGTGGTCCGCGATCCTAAAAAGGTTGGAGAGCACTGATCTACATCATTGCACACATCTTGCTTTCTCAAACTTCCTCCTCAAATTGTGCCATTAACCCTTACCGTTTTAAATTTTGTTTGCTTCGTTGTTCCCAGTTGCTTCATTAGAATGTGCGCAACATATCTTCTTACAGGTCATCCACCACATCCGAAGTTCTATTTTACTTTATGTGATTTTAGTACTATTTTCATTTCTGACATCCGTTCAACGCAGGTTTTACAGGAATGAGCTTCTTTTTAAAATCCTGCGATTGATTTGTTCGTAAAATCCTACCGTGTATGCTTCCGCCGTGAATCGCTCCGGTGCGATACTTTTCGATGTTCATATAGATCTGCACATACATTCATTTATTTTTGGTAATCGATGGTTTGTCCGCCAGTTCACCATCGACCGAATTGTCTTATACAGTAATTCAACATACATGACGGTATCGTTGCTGTTCCATTGTAGCAGAAGGCTTAGCAGAAGGTCCCTTTGAAACGTTGCTTTCGTTTTTGTTCGATTTTTCTGCAAGAGAAAATGTGGAAGTTGATTCAAGTGGCAGTCCCACTACTCCTCGCGATGCCGTTGGCTTTGGGTTTGATTCAATTTTCTTGTCTTCTTTTGGTACTTGAATCAGTTTTCCTGTGTATATCAGATTATTTATTGACTCATTATGAAGCACACTTTGTTACGCACCATTGTGTACCTAGTTTATTTGCAAATAAAAAAAATCATAATTAAACTACATAAATTCTTGCCTTTCCTAATGCTATCGAAGTAACTTTGATTTTGGATACTGTCGCCATGTAGTAGCTGTGAACTCGTGCTCGCCAGAGTGACCTTCAAACATAGTTAAAGAAGGTAATCGTTGCGAAAGAAGGTTACAAGTTACAAGTTATAAACAGTCGCTTTTTGCGTGATTAGTTGCTATGCATTCTCGATTCACCTACTTTTCTATAAGTGTGTATCAATTGCTTTTGTATGAATGGTGTGGCCTGCTTTATTCCTTAACTGGTACTATACAAATTATTATACAAATAATAATAATAATGATAAAAAGTTATTATAAGTCAAATATAAGGTAAAAATTATAATAATTTAAGACTCTTTTTCTTCAATGATGCACAAAACAAAAGCTTAGATTGAAATATTACTATTCTATGCTCGAAAGTGATAAATAACGGATGGGAATTAAAGTAGATAAGTGAAACGGTAATATTTTGCTGAATCATCTATTTGTCTACAAAGACTATTATACATAACTTTAAGCGCTTAGTTGTAACAATAACAGTTATTCACATATAAAAAATGTAATAAATATTTCTTAAATAAAAAATACATAAATATGAGGCAAATCTATTTCAATTCGTTAATTATTTCATTCTTACCTTTTTTTATTTAGCTTTCCCGTCAGTGATAAAATCACAAGCTCGTGAGCCTTCTAACAATGTAGTACAACAATGTAGTACTGACAATGTAGTACAACAAATTGAAACGGACGAGGGTCGCATCGATACATCTGTAGAACATCATGATGACGATCTACCATCAGATAATATCACACATGCGAAATGCCAAAATTGTGTACAAAATGAAACAGAAATTGAACTTTTAAATCAAACTCTTAAAAAAAACACAAGATAAATGTAACAACTTATTAGAGGTTAATACATTTTTATCAAAACAGCTTGAAATCGTCAGCAAAGAACTTACACAATCCCAAAAAGAAATTGAATTTTTAAAGACTAATCATAATAAATTTAAAGATGTTGCTATATCACCAAACGAATTCACAACCAGAATGAAAAATGTTTTAAAAGATACGCTTACATCAAATCAAGTAGATCTGATTGCTGAGGAACGTAAAAGAGTTAGGTGGACTAAAGCAGAATTAAGTAAATTTTTTAAACTTCGTTATTTAGGAAAAAGAGCATATCAGTATTTAAGAGATGATTTAAATTTCCCTGCAGCATCAATTTCAACACTACAACGATATGGAAGAACATTGAACCTCAAGCAAGGAATATTAGATGATGTAATTAATTTGCTAAAAAACATTACCGTTGATCTGCCGGAGTGTCATCGGGAATGTGTTTTGTCATTCGATGAAATGAAAGTGAATAGAATATTAGAGTATGATCCGGTCTCTGATGAAGTTCTCGGTCCTCACAATTATTTACAAGTAGTAATGGCAAGAGGATTGTTCAAAAATAGGAAGCAGCCAGTTTTTATTGGTTTTGACCAACAAATGACCAAAGAAATTTTATTTGAATTAATCAAACGTCTTCATGCTATAAAGATAAACGTTGTTGCAATAGTTAGTGACAATTGCCAATCTAATATTGGATGCTGGAAAGATTTAGGTGCTCATGAGTACTGTTATCCTTTTTTCAGTCATCCAATAAAAAAGTGCAATATATATGTTTTTCCTGATGCTCCTCATCTGTAAAAACTAATAAGAAATTGGTTGATAGATACTGGTTTTGAATATAACAATAAGTTGATAAAGGCAGATAAATTGTTTGAGCTGGTAGCTTATAGAAATTCAGCTGAATTAACTCCCGTTCATAAACTAACACAAAATCATTTGGTTATGACTCCTCAAGAACGTCAAAATGTTCGAAGAGCGGCCGAAGTTTTATCTAGAACCACTGCTATTGCATTAAAAAGGTACTTTCCTGATGATTGTGATGCACAAGAATTAGCTTCATTTATAGAGAAAGTCGATATGTGGTTTAGTGTAGCTAACTCATATTCTCCATGTGCTAAACTTCATTACAAAAATCTTTTAATGCAAATGAAAACCAATTAGCAGCATTAAGTGACATGTTTGAACTGATGTCAAACATTACAGCATTGGGGAAAAAATCTATGCAAGTTTTTCAAAAGTCTCTCTTGATGCACATAACATCGCTAAAAATGTTGTACGAAGATATGAGAAAAAAACACAGCATCGTATATATCTCTACTTATAAGGTTAGTATTGAACAATAGTGAAAGATTTCAGTCAACTAATGTTATGTTTTATTTTTGTTTACAGCTTAATCAGGATGTTTTGGAGAACTTCTTCTCTCAACTTCGCCAAATCGGAGGCGTACACGACCATCCATCTCCATTACATTGCATGTATAGAATCCGAATGATGATTCTTGGTAAGTCACCGACTACATTGAAAAATCATACAGAGCTAAAAATGATGATATAGAGAATAGTCATGAGCATCACGAGGAGTTTCTATCTGCAACAGTTTTTTCTGTAGCGGATATCCCTCAATCTGTTCCAGATATTTCGATCATGGAAAAAACAAATCAAATCTGCCAAGCAAATGAAGAGTGTAGTCAAGAGTCGGACTTAATAAGTACAGTCAGTAGTACCTGCAATGTGCAATCAGCTCAAGAAAGTAATGGACTGCAATATGTAATGGGATACATAGCTAATAAATATAATACTAAGTATCCAGAATTAGATTTAGGCGTCCAAACTTTTAAATTAACAACTGACCATTGTTATAGTCAACCTCCTACCTTTGTGCAACATTTGTCCGCAGGAGGATTGTTTGAACCATCGCCCACATTTTTATTATTAGGTAATCGAATGGAAAAAATATTCTTAAAAATGCATCCGGATGGTACCTTTAGAAAGACTAAAAAAATTGTTGCCAAAATTGCGAAAAATATTCAAAACCAGATAAGCGAACTACCAGTTGAAATAATACGGACCTTTGCCAAACAAAGAATGATTGTTAGAATGCGCTTCCTTAATTTAAAAAGTAGTACCGAAAATCTCATGAAAAGCAAGCGAAAACATGTAAATCAACATGGAAAAGGCGCAAAAAAAATGAGACAAATATTGAATTAGTCTATACATTATCTATTCTCATGTAAATCAATTAATGAGACATGTAATTAATTTGTTTTATTTTTGTTGTGTCAATGCCGATACTATTTATTTAATTATTTATTGGACTATGTACTAAGATATTTGCTAGTTAGTTTATGTAAATTATCTTTTATCTATTATTTTATTTATTTATTCATTTATTTATTTATTTATTTATTTATTTATTTATTTATTTGTTTGTTAGTATAATCAAATTGTTGGTAGTCGTATACATAGATTTTCCTTGTGTTTTATCCAGTAAACAGACTTTATTTTTTATTCTGAAGGCTACCATATGTGATGCTTATTTATTAATCTGTGTTATGTAGTAATCTGCATCCATTTATAATATTTTCTTTGGTTATTTGTAATTGGCTACGGGTTTTTTATTCAATGTTTCAGTCCTAATACTTGTAAATGTTTGAATGAGTGATTTATCATGCATTTTTTGGGACAGTCAAGAACATACCCGTCATGTGTTTAAGCCCGTATCTATCGTACTCTCCAAAAGATTAGAAGATGTACAAGAATATTCATAACGCCGAATAGTTTACTTTCATTTCATCGTCTGCAATGCCCCAGAATTATTTACATCACACTACAATGGTATTCATGGGGTTCTCAATTAGGTATATTTAAATAGATCATGATCGTTGTAGTAAGAAAATACTGATATGCTCTTTTATATTTAATAAGAACGGACCTGCCGTATTCCACGTATTTTTTTTTTATTCTGTATTATTGTAATGAACTATTGATTTTTTGCTTTAATAACCCGTAATATTTTGAAATGTATTATAGCAAATATGTAAAATAGTCCACATTACCTCATTTTCATGTATAAATAACCATTTTGTGTAGGATGATCTATAATCGTAAATCACTTGTTAAGGTGTAGCATATCTGCTATACAGAACTTATTATAATACACACTATCAGCTATAGACACATTGTAACACATTTTAGAAAGCCAAACCACACCATTGTAACACATTCATTTTAACACATTCAGCAAATCAGATCATACCATAGCACCGCAACCGGAAGAGTTCAGGCCGTCCATTCAAACAAATAACAGACGTGACACACTTATCAAAAACAACCGAAACGGGCAACATAAGCAATTCAAGCGTTACTGCAGCAAAGTGGACAAACAGAGAACGCATAGCAACTTATTGCTAAAAGCGCAGTGTAGGCAAAGATCGACGAACGCACCCGTTATTTAGCTAGAACAGTTTATACTTTCCAGAACCTTCGTAAAAACATAGACACCTCACTCCAATATAATGTATAAATTGCACCTCATATCAATAACCTTTAATTAGGACAAAAACACATTCCAAAACCAAATGTACAAAACTTATTGAGTATAAATAAAACCAATTCCGACCGTGGCAAGTCAGATTCGTTCGGACTGCCAAGATAGGACGTTACGCTTCCTAAAAACTTCGTGTACCAACTTATTTCAAGAGTTTAGTTATGTCCCCCTACCCAAGGTAAGGCTTCTAAACTCCAACATTTCCAGTAAGGGAAACTCCTTCCGGGTTTCCATGATCGCCTGGACGATCAAATCAGTCCGCTTCGAATAGTTTGTTCCACCTCAGCTCATGTCAGTAAAGACTGACTCCCCGCAAAAACGGTGCACGACGGCCCCGCGTACGTTCGATCACATTACAAAGGTTTGTCAGTATATTTTAGGATTTCACACTGATGTACATTACGTTACGAACGGATGTATTGTTTGTTGAATTAAAACATGCAAAAACGCTAGCACGTAAGGTATTCCGCTGTATTAGAAATTATTTAGAATAATACGGTAATAAAACATGAAAACTTTTTAAATTGTTATTTAATGCATGAAAGTGCATTATGTTACCAATACACTGAAATGTACAAATAAAGCAAAAACAATCAAGAAACTTTACCCGTTCACCAACTGTATTTTCTCACTCACTCATCCGAAAAATTACCAATTTGTTAAAGAGTAAGTAAGTAAGTAATGGAAGATCCAAAATTAAGGTGTTACGATCAGTGGCTCGGATTAAGGGTGTTGGGGGCCCTAGGCGGTAAGACTAGTTGAGGCCCCCTGTCAATTGTAAATGGTGTTCTAGGGGGTCAGTCGATAATCAGTCACAGGCTCTAAAATTTGCTGGCGGTAGAGGGAGGGGGAGAGTGAAAATGATTCACCAGCCTTGGGGGCCCAACGTCTATCCTTCCGGGGGCCCTTGCCGCTATTACTCTGTACATACGGCATACTATAGACTACAGAACTACGGGTCCCCTAAATCGGCGGGGCCCCAGGCGACCGCCTAGTTCGTCTACCGGTAGATCCGCTTCTGGTTACGATGAGCATCTCATAGAAAATCTTCAATGCATTATTTTGCATACTTCTTGTTTCCTATTCTCAAGATTAGCTAAAACGCACCAGTTTTTGCCAATACATCTAAGCAGTTTGTTCCTTCCTGGGCAAATCTGCCTAACGTGGCCACGTATGGAATCATAAATTAGAAAATAATTAAAACCGGTATAAACTTACAGCTACGCG